>NW_026869118.1:0-91647 GCF_020745735.1 Hemiscyllium ocellatum | reverse complement strand
ACATATGATTGTATTCAATGGTGGAGCAGGCTGATATCAGTCATGATTGTATTCAATGGTGGAGCAGGCTGATATCAGATATGATTGTATTCAATGGTGGAGCAGGCTGATATCAGATATGATTGTATTCAATAGTGGAGCAGGCTGACATCAGAAATGATTGTATTCAATAGTGGAGCAGGCTGAAATCAGATATGATTGTGTTCAATGGTGGAGCATGCTGGAGGGGCTGGATTGCTGACTGATTTTCCTCGTCCTTATTCCGCCCTTAGAATGGGGGAACACAGAAATGGGGAAGGGTTGGGTATCAGCCAGAAAGCAGGAACATTGGAAAAATCAGACATAATCAGTTTGAAAGAATGTAACCAGTAGGGTCTCACAGTAACCAGTGCAGGGTCTTCAACTATTTACCATCTATATCCATGAGCAAGAGAAGTGGAACAAATGTACTGTAACTAAGGTTGCCAATGGAACTAATCTAAGCAGGAAATTAAATTATCAATGGAAGTTATAGAGTTTGTAAATGCATATGGACCGGTTAATCCAAGGATAAAAGTTTGGCAGGTGGGATTTAACGTCATATATAACTTGTCATTTTCTTCCAGGGAGAACGACAGGCTGTATTTTACTGAAATACAGAGAGATTACAGGACTTGGTGATAGCGTGTGTACTGGAGGGTTCACTCTGAGCCATTGAGACATGGCAAATGTTGCTCCATCACCCTGCTCGCCTGCTGCCTGATGTTTCCAGCGGGCCTATTGCTCTCATCCACCAAATATATCCTCCATCACTTAATGACAACACTGATGTTGAGATCTGAGAGATGATGGAGCCGTCACCCACTCCTGCCTGGAAAGTTCAAGAACATAGAAGCTGAATTAAATGTGACCCTAAAAGCCACTGGAAGCACCGTCCTCCCCGGGTGTGAAGTCGGAGATCATGTTGAAGGAGGTGACACCGCACTGTGACCAGTTCCTTATTCAATCAGTGTCCCCTCACACTCTGTTCCTGGGTTAAGTGGAGCTTGGAAAGCTGTTCCTAGAAAACCCGAGGTGGATACAGCAGATCCCTTTCCCCAGACACACGCACTGCGTGGTTTCAGACCTTCCCCTCTTGGCAGCCTCTGCTCCATTTGTTGTTCATGTTACAGAACCAGATGCTGTAACTACAGTCCCCATGCTCCATCCAGACTTGGGTCACCAAATGCTCAGGTCTCCCTGAATGTCTGAGGCAGCTCACAGTGCAACGTCCAGCAAATCATCCCCAGCCCCTGTACTAACATTTCAATAACAGGTGTCAGTCCTGAGCCCCTCAGTTGCAAGTTCGATGCCTGGTACTTAACAATAATACTTGGGGGGCTTCCTCGTGTAACTGGCCGAATGATCATCTGAGAGGGACAAACACAGATGTTCAGTGAACAGGCACAGAACAAGGTTCAAAGCTGCTGGGACCCCCTGTCCAACATGGAGCACTACATGGGACACACCGGGAAGTGAACAACAGCCGAACACATACTCCACTATCCATGGAGCACCATATGGGACACACCAGGAATTGAATAGCCCTCGACACACTATTTCATTGTTGCTGAGCTACACAGTGCCAGCTCTTGATACATTAAGGATCCAAATGGGACCAACAGCCGTGAAGTATAGAAGAGCATGAGCCATGCACTTTGCACATTGTTTCTGAACTTCATAATTACGTCCCGGGGGATTCAGGGATATGAGCACCAACGGTCAGGTTAAGGTACAGAAAGACGGATATTCGTGTTATATTTGGATGTTTATTTGATCAACAAGTTGAATAAACATGGCTCCTCTCAGAGAAATGTGATTAGTTGGAGGAGTCAGACACTGGTATGTCCAATATCAAGAATAAGAACATAAAATAAATATGCTGACAGATCAGCACAAATGGTCAGTTATGCACGATATCAAATTAAACTCACAGAATAAGACATCATAATCCAGATGAGATATCTATTCAGCGTGAAGCACTGTACAGACGTGGTTAGTGTAGTGCTCACTACAACCCAGCAATCTGTACAGACTGTGCAGAGTGCATCAGTCCACGGGGAGCTGTGCAGTGAATAACTCTGTAAGCCTGGTGAATTTACCCTTCCAGAAAGTAGAGCTGTGTCCACCATCCCAGTGCATTGCCTATTAATACTGTGTTTGATCACTGCCCACTGTCGGGAAACTTGCAGCCCATGCTGGAAGTGACAGGATGTGTAACTCCCATCCATTTACAGCTCCATATCTTCATTGTGCCAGGCACTTTAGAACATCTAGTCAGGAGAAGGATGAAGCTTACATAAGGTTGAGGAGGCAAGGGTTAGGCAGGGCTCCAGAAGGTTGCAAGGTAACCAGGAAGGAACTGAAGAATGAACTCAAGAGAGATAAAAGTGTGCATGATAAAGCCTTGGCGGGTACGATTAAAGTAAAACCTGAGAAGTTCTACACTTATGTGAAGAACAAGAGGATGGCCAGAGTGAGGGTAGGGCTGATCAGGGATAGGAGAGGGAACTTGCGCCAGGAGTTGGAGGAAGTAGGGGAGGTTCTTGCTGAATGTTTTGCCTCAGTATTCACTCATGAGAGGGACCTTGATGTTTCTGAGGACAGCATAAAACAGGTGGATATGCTAGAACAGGAGGATGTGCTGAAAACTTTGAGAAACACATGGATAGATAAGTTTATTTGGCCAAACAGGATATGCCCTAGGAGACTATAGGAAGTGAGAAGAGATTGCTGCGCATTTTGCGATGATCTTTGCATCCTCACTGCCCACTGGAGTCGTGCCAGATGGCAGGAGGCTGGAAAAAATATTCACTGGTTCAAGAAAGGGAGTAGGGATAATCCTGGGAATTATTGGCCAACCAGTCTTATACCAGTGACGGGCAAAGTATTGGAAAGGATTTGAGAGACAGTATTTATGATTACTTGGGAAATTATAAATGATTAGAGACAGTCAACATGGCTTTTGTGAGGAGCAGGTCATGCCTCATAGATCTTATTGAATTCCTTAAGGATGTGACAAAACATGTTGATGAATTAGAGCAGCACATATATGGATTTAACAAGGCGTTCGAAAAAGTTATCCATGGTGAGCTCATTCACAAAATAAGGAGGCATGTCTTAAAGGGAGATCTGGCTGTCTGGATACAGAATACAGAAGGTGGTGGTAGATGGAACAGGTACAGCCTGGAGCTTGGTGACCAGCTTGATGATCTGTTCTAGCACCTCTGCTCTTTGTGTTTCTTTTTTTTTACAAGAGAATTGGATGACGAATTGGGAGGGTGGGTTCATAGGTTCGCCAATGGCACGAACTTTGGTGGAGCTGGTGGTTAATATGGAGGGCTGTTACAGGTTGCAACAGGACATTGACAGAACTGAGCAGATGAGTGACACATCGAGATAAATCTGGAACTGCGGGATCTTGTTGTCCAAGTCTAAAGATTCTCAAATTTGCCATCCAGGCTGATGATGTTGTTTAGAAGGCGTATGTGTGTTGGCTTTCACAGCTGGGGAGATCAGTTTCAGAGCTGTGAGGTTTTGCTGCAGCTCTATAATCCCACCGTTTAAACCACTGTGATGAAGTTGAATGCTGTTCTGCATTGAGAGCTTGCAAGTACTTGTCATATGACTAGTTAATATTTTCAGAGTGTACTGGACAATTGAAACCATGTAACATTTGGCTGTGAAACAGATATTTTGAGCTTTGGTTACTCTTTTGAAACCTATTCGAATTTAAACAATCAAGTTGAAATTATGTACCATTATACTAAACCCAATCGATTTTAAATTTAGTGTTTTGTCAATATCAAACCAAAGAGATAAGCTGATGTTGACGGAGTAAAGAGGCACGCATTTTGAAAGCTAGACAGAGAGTAAACTACCATCGTGAGAGTCTGCCATGAACAACATTCTCTGTGCAAGATAATGGTTTTGGACGAAAAACTCTTGCATTAAAAGACAGAACATGACCCAAGGAGATATTCAGTGGAAAGAAGGAGGACATTGGAGACTGCAGCCACTCTCTGGTTTATGTAATTTTAGCACAGTCTTTCTTTAATTGGAAGAGTATATTGTTCAAGATGGAAGAAGTTAACAAACAGTTCAGAGAAAGCGAAGCTTAGAGTTGGGAATAACTGTTGTTCAATGTTCACTTTTAGAATTAAAGAATGCCTTGATATTATTTTCTATTAAGTATTGGAATTTGCGAGCTCTCTGTCAATCGACTTTAACAGATTATGAGCGAGGTGAGCTTTTCTGCGTGTTTGGTTTCATTAGCAGAAAGGTTCATCGCCGTGTCATAACACTACACCTGTAATACCATGTTGTGGTCACCTCATTAAAGGAAAGAGGTGGAAGCTATAGAGAGGATGCAGAGAATTACCTATGGAACGGCAGAAAGATTGACACAAGCCACACAGAGCGAGTGAAATATTGAGAAAGCTACCACGTGTAAAATAAACAGTGGCAGATTCCCGATGTCTATATAAACGTCAGTGAGTGTAGTGCGTCTGTATTGACGACAGGGTATCTGTGTGTGCATGTGCATCTGTGTATCAGTATTTGTCTTTGTGTGCCTGTATTAGTATATGTGCTACTGCATCAGTCTTCGTGTGTGTCTGTGTATCTATATTCATCTCTGTGTGTCTCTGCATGTCTGATTTTGTCTCTGTGTGTATCTGCGTTTCTGCATTCATCGCTGTGTGTATTGGAATGTCTTTATTTCTCTCTGTGCCTAACTGCGTGCCTGTATTTGTGTCTGTGTGGATCTGCATGTCTGTATTCGTCTCTGTGTGTATTTGAATGTCTGTATTCACCTCCGTGCGTATCTGTGTGTCTGTATTCATCTCTGTGTGTATCTGTGTGTCTCTATTTGTCTCTGTGTATCTCTGTGTGTATCAGCGCGTCTGTTTTCATCTCTCTGTGTATCCGTGTGTCCTTATTCATCTCTGCGGGCAACTGTGTGACTCTATTCGTCTCTGTGTGTATCTGCGTGTCTCTGTGTGATCTGCGTTTTGTATTGTCTCTGTGTGTACCTGCTTGTCTGTATTCATCTTGCGCGTATCTCTGGGTCTCTATTCGTCTCTCTGTCTACCTGTGTGTCTCTGTGTGTATCTGCATATCTGCATCCGTCTCTGTGTGCATCTGCGTGTCTGCATTCATATCTGTATCTGCGTGCCTGTATTCGTCTGTATGTCTATCTGCATGCCTGAATTCATCTGTGAGTATGTGTGTGTCTGTATTCGTCTCTGTGTGTATCTGCGCGCCTGTGTTTGTCTCTGTGTGCACCTTTGAGTCTGTGTTCATCTCTGTTTGTATCCTTGTGTCTGTATTCATCCCTGTGGGCATCTGTGTGATTCCATTCGTCTTTTTGTGTGTCTGCGTGTCTATATTTGTCTCTGTGTGTATCTGCGTACCTGTATTCATCTCTGTTGTGTATCTGCCTGCCTTTATTTGTCTCTGTGTGTATCCGTGTGCCTGTTTTGTTTCTGCGTGTCGCTGCACGTCTGTATTCGTCCTTCTGTGCGCCTGTGCATCTGTATTCATCTCTGTGTCTCTGTAGTTGTCTCTTTGTGTATTTGCTTGTCTGTTTTCATTGCTGCGTTTTGTCTGCGTGCCTGTATTCGTCTCTGTGTGTATCTGTGCGTCCATGTGCACAGCGGATCTGTCAGCAATCTCTGGTGTTTATAGTGATGCAATGTCCCCCTCTGCTGGACTTCACACACCTCTGCGTTGACAGCACTGCAGGGTGTCAACCATTTGGGATTCAGTCTTGGAGGGAGGGGGAGGGACGCAGCTCATAGCGCCATCCAAACTGACAGAACCATCTGCACACTCACACCCACAGTTTGGTATATGGAGGATTGTAATCGTACTGAGGACCCTTAGAGTGGAGAATGTCCATGTAAAGTTATGTCTATGGTCGCTCTGCAGTGTGGAAGTGGTTTGTCTTTGAAGATTATTCATGACACAGAGTGCACAAAGTAAAGAGTATTTCCACCGCAAATGCATCCAAGCAAGGTTGACGGAACCATTTGTAAGTCGATGCAGAGATTATATTGCACGTTCATTATCTTGAAATGTTTTACCATATACTCCTACAAATTATAATGAGAAAAGATTGAAAAGTCCTGAAACTGACAGTGGTGGTGATAATATCTCAGGAACGATATCGCTAGGTATCAGACGAAACTGCTATGTGCTTCCAAAGATGTTATTTGAAAAACCAAACAGCCGTGCAATGTGAGAGATTGACAGTATTTGATGTTCTCCGAAAGAAACAAAAATCTGACACTAGTGCAAAGGCATGGGGAGGCGAGCAGAGGGTGGCATTGTATAACTGTAAACTTATCAGGGTCAGGCGTAGCGGTGTGGGGGGTGGTGAAGAGTTGATCTCAATTTCAATGGATTTAACCCAAAAAATGGCAAGACCTCGTCTCACGGAGATACACACAAACATACACAGACACGTTAAACACACAACACACATACATGCTGATATGGACATACAAAAACAAACACACACACTCCTGCACACAGTTTCTTTAAGATAAGTTGAATAAGCTTTTCTTTAATTCGGGAATCAATGATCATTTGGCGAAGGTAGTAGAATGTAGGTGAGAAACATTTCAGCTGTAATCAAATGGCACAGCAGATCCAATGGGCTAAGTGGCCTGATTCTGTTCCATTTTCCCATTTTCAGGAGAAAGTCGCTTTCAAAGGTTGAATTTGAATGCAGATTACAGGGTTTAAGGTAGGATTCTTGGCAGTGTGGAGGAACAAAGGGATATTGGGGTCCATGTCTATAGATTCCTCGAAGTTGCCAAAGCCTTCAAGGTGATAGGGCTGTTAAGAATGTGTATGATGTGTTGGCTTTCATAAGCTGGGGAATTGATTTAAGAACTGCGAGGTTATGCTGCAGCTCCATGAGGCCTGATTAGACCACACTTGGAATGTTGTGTTGAGTTCTGTTCGCCCCATTAAAGAAGGATGTGGAGGCTTTAGAGAGGGTAAAGATGGGAGTTACCAGCACGTTACCTGGCCTGTAGGGTATGTCTTATGAAGAAGGTTTGAGGGAGCTTTAACTTTTCTCATTAGAGTAAAGAGGAATGAACAGTGACTTGACAGAGGTGTGCAAAATGATGAGAGGCACCGATAGAATAAATAAGTAGAGTCTTTTTCATAGGGTGAAAATGGTTAACACGAGGAAAACATAATTTTAATGTGATTGGAGGAAGGTTTGGGAGATATGTCAGAGGCAGGTTGTTTACAAAGGTAGTGATAGGTGCATGGAATGCACTGCCAGCAGTGGTAGTAGAATCAGCTACATTAGGGATATTCAAGTAACTCTTGGATAAGCACATAGATGATAATAGGATGAAGGCTCTGCAATTTAGTTTAATCTTAGAGTAGGATAAAAGATCGGCACACCATTGAGGGCTGAAGGGCTCTTACTGTCCTGTAATGTTCGATGTTCGTTGTTCTAATTTCTTGAACTCCTGTGAAAATATTGTACCTGGAATTCCTTTAACTTCAGTAGAGGTTAACCTGGTCAGTATTTAATTGTCGAGGGTTAATGGAAATTTGACGAGGTTTGTGGGGGGTGGGGGAGATGGTCTATATTTGTTCGTAACTGTTGTGTCAAAAGGATGATGATTGGTTTGAGGGGAACTCATTTTGATAATAAGAGCATTCCTATTTCAGACTGGGAAAGGGATGTTCCTTTCTCTTTAGGATGATGCGATCTGTGTTCTTCTCATGCCCAAGGAGCAGTGAAGACTGGGTTCATGAAAATACTCAAGGATGAGTTAAACAGATCGTTGTTGAACAAGAGAATCAATGTTTGCTGGGAACAGACAGGAAAGGGATGCTTAGTTACAATCACATCGACAATGTCCATTCTGAATTGTGCAGCAGGCTCGAGGGGCTGAATGGCCACCTGCTGCTCTTGCTTCATGTGTTGTTCACTCACTCAACCCCGCGATGTTGTTACAGGAGGTGAGGAAGATCACATTCAGCCATTCAGGATCGAATCAATGTGACATGAGGAGACCTTTCTGCCCCTCTAAGGATTTACAAAGGAATAGGATGAAGCTCTTCAGTCATTTGAGTGCATTACGCAGAACAAGAGGAAACTGAAAAATAAATATACTCAGTAGCTTTAGAAGCTTTGCGAAGATGTTTCACTGTACTTGCTCTTGGAAAGAAGGCCTTATTCTGTCATACAGCACGGAAACAGATCCTTCGGTGTACCATGTCTATGCTGACCAGATGTCCTAAATTAATCACGTTCCACTTGCCAGCACTTGGCACATATCCCATAAAACCTTCGTGTTCGCTCAAATAGCTTCATTGAAATGGCTTTAAATACTGTAGCTGTCCCAGCCTCCAACATTTCCTCTGGCAATTCATTCTATATACTCTGTGAGAAGTTTCAACTTTTGCCCCTTTTAAATCTTTCTCCCTCACCTTCAATCGATGTGCTCTAGTTTTGGACTGCTCTAAGCTAGGAAAATGTTCTTGGATCTTCACCATTTCCTTGCTCTTCATGATGTTATAAACCTCTATAAGGCGAGAACACTTCAGGATTGAGAACGAGAGGCGTTCGTATTGAACCACATAAGATATTGAGGAGAGTGTATCTGGTGCATAGCCTATGGACATTTTCTCTGGTATGGGAGTCTAGAACTGAGGATTCAAATTTAAGAAAACAACATGTATATGTTATATAGTCTTTTCAAAACATAAGAAAACAAATACTATGAAGACATGATTTTATTGGACAAAAATATGAAGTCATATACAAATGCATCTTCATTAAAACTCCTACACGAAGCAGAGAACAGGGACAGAGTCATACAGTTCCGAGAATGTTCAAGGAGGCCTCACGTGGTTCAGTTTGATCTTCAGATAACATTATTGTATATTTCTGCTCAGAGATGGAAAAAATGCAACATGCTGGAGAAGCCACTGCTTATTGCTCCCTTTCTTTCCTTGTTCCTTCTCGCAGCAAAGTATGAGAGGTGAAACCTGTTCAGTCATCTTTATCATTCATGTAGGATTACTGTTGAGGAATCATTGGCATCTCCCTACTGCCTAAAATCAAAGGTACTTCAGCCAAATCCGACTGTTCCAGGAATAAATCATGCTTGTGTGAGCAGAGCAATCTCAGAGGCAGTATAACATTTAATTATATTACTTTTGTCTTGAGTTTAACTATTGCTTGGACGAAGCTCTTTCAAGCTGATACTTTGCAGCTTTTTTTTTCCTGCTTGTATTTCGGCATGTGTATGTGTGTGTCTGTGTGCACTTGCGTGTATGAGACACTGTGTATGTCTTAATGTGTGCGTCTGTGTGTATGCACAGACTGTATCTCAGTATGCGTTCAAAGATTAATGTATATATTTGTCCAAACTGTTTGCCATTTATTTTTCCATCTTAGCTTTGAGTAACTTTGCTTTGGTGAATTACTTTTGCAAATGTAAAATATCGAACTGACTTGTCCCCAGCAAAGAAGCTGACCTAGTCTGAGACTTATATCATTGGTCATATCACCAACCGGGTTACATTTAAAATTTATCATGATCACTGGAGGAACGGGACGAGAAAATGAAAGAGTGGTCCGTCCAACCCCTGTCTGAACATGGATGAGGAGAATTTCACAATATGTTGTTTGAGTGGGAATGCTCTTTCCCAGAAGTTTGTGGTGCCTGTGTGTTTGCATTTAGTCAAAGCATTTAGATATTGGAGAGTAAAGGACAATGAACTACAGATATGGAAGTGGGGTTGAGGACACATCCAGATCAGACACGACCTTACTGCCTAGTTGAGAGTGCTTAAAGTGTCTAATGACACACTCCTACTTCTCAGTCCTACGTTCCTATGTTCCATTCAGTTTCTCAAAACTGCAAGACAGGAGCATTTGGAGTTCATTTATTCCGATAACCTGGTGCAGAGAAACAGAAGAGAACATTCACTGACTGAAGACTCGAGAGTGTAGCGCTGTAAAAGCACAGCAGGTCAGGCAGCATCCGAGGGGCAGGAGAATCGCCGTTTCTGAGCATCAACTTCTGCCAGAAACGTGGTTTCAACAGAATACAAGGACGCTATTCAATCCATTGAAACTATTGGATAAGAATAGGGGTAGCCCATTCAGACCCTCCTGTCTATTACCTAAGGAAGGAAGGAATGTAGTCAGCACATCGAGATGTTAAACAGGAACCGGAGTCGCCAAGTCAGGTCCTTGAGCTGCTTCCAGATGACCAGGAGTTGGCCATTCAGCCTATCGAACCACGTGTACAGAAATAGGAAGATGTCTTTGATGCCCCAACATGACAAAGAGTGAATCAGAGTCTACACAGATAGACTGCTCTATGTTGTTCCTCCTGGTTCCTTTGCTCGTGGTACATATGTGTCACTTTAACTTGATTTGCTGAACGTGAGAGGGAAAAGTGAATGGTTTGTGTCAAGTCTCAAGGAAATGCCTTCTATCTCCGAGAAGACATTATTGTACTCCTATAGAGGGCAGAAGCTGGTGGGAATGATGAACTATTTCAGGAGTAAGGCATTAAGGCTGCTGATAGATTTATGAACAGTGCAGAGACACACATCAACTGCACATTGAGATGGTGAGAATTCATTCAGAGCCTGGAGATCCCTCTCAACCAGCATGGGGTCTCCACACTGAAATGTGAACTATTGGCAATTACATATCATGGGGAAAATGCAATTTCTCATAAAATCAACATCTTTTTTTCTGGACATAATAAATGTTAGTCCATAACCCTCAAGTTTAAATGTAATCGCCTGTTATTCTCTCGCTGTGCTACGTATTTAGCTGGATTATATTCTCATAACCTTTATCAGTTAATTATCGTTTACACAATGTAATTCAATAATTTGCTTGCAAAGGTGGAAACATCTTATTGCACAGTTTGTATGCCTTTTTTTATATTTGTTGTAGCCTTAGCACAAAAGTATGTGTTTTGTTTACTGAACAGCATTAGGCAACTATCTGTGTGGCGTTTGCACATTGTCCCCGTGTCTGTGTGGGTTTTCTCCGGGTGCTACGATTTCCTCCCACAGTCCGAAGATATGCAGGTTAGGTGAATTGGCCATACTAAATTGCCCATAGTGTCAGGGGTGAATAGAAGGTAGGGAAATGGGTCTGGGTGGGTTACTCTTCGGACGGTCGATGTGGACTTGTTGGGCCGAAGGGCCTGTTTCCATGCTGTATGTAATCTAAAAAAACAGTGACCTGTTTATCGGGATTCAAGGGTCAGACACAGTATGTATTTTTAATGGGCTAAGAAACAGAAAGGAATAGAAGGCAGTGACCGTGGAAACTGATGAGGAGAAAAGCTACATCCCCCCAGTCCCCAATGACTTCTTGACAGACAGAATAATATCAAATGTAGAGAAAGAAACAGAATATATTCGGAAGAAGGAATTGCAAATGACAGTGTAAATAAAACAGGATAATTTGAAATGAAATGGCTGAACAATGATTGATCAGTGTGTGTGTGTGTCTGTGCGTGTGTGTGTGTGTGTGTGTGTCTGTGTGTGTGTCTCTGTGTGTGTGTCTGTGGGTGTGTGTGTGTGTGTGGGTGTGTGTGTGTGTGTGTCTGTGTGGGTGGGTGTGGATGTGTGTGTGTGTGTGTGTGTCTGTGTGTGTGTGAGGGTGTGTGGGTGTGTGTGTGAGTGAGTGTGACTGTGTGTGTGGGTGGGTGTGGATGTGTGTGCGTGCATGCGTGTGTGCAGATTCATAAGACTGTTCATATGTGTGCACCATATTCAGAATGAACAAGAAAGATATATTTAACAAAAATGATGCAAGTGATGTACAAAATTTATAAAACATTAACATGTTATTTAGTCTTCAGCTGAGGTGTTATGTTCTCCTTCTTTCAATGTACACTCTGCCTCCTGCCTCCTCCTTGCATTCCCAGACCTAATCTCTAATTCTTATCAGGATGTATGTTATAAATTCCTGCTTCTTGTGTTCCAATATATTTCATTTAATTGGGAAACAGAAACATTGGCCTGCTGGGTTCTGTAAACAGCTGTTGCCTGTCATATTGCTGGAGATAAAAGTTCTGGCATCAGACCCACATTTCAACATATTAATCTGTTGCACATACACTGTACAAAGGACCACAACACACAGGACTTATGAAACCAAATACAGAAGTACACCTACATCTATCAGTCGTGTAGACTTCTCTATTTTTATATCTCCATGTCTATATTTCTCTCTCTCTCTCTGTCTCTCGATTTCTTTTTTAATCTAATTAATAAATCGTTCAATCGCTCTTTCTGTCCCATGCCTCAGACTTCCCTCCTTCTGTTTACATCTTTTGCTCACTTTTGAATGTGATGTCTTATAAGTGAGTAATGTAACTATAAGACATGAGGGAGCAGTTGGCCAGAGTTAGTTGGAAGAGAAGCTGAGCACGGGAAGATGGTGAATCAGCAATGGCAAAGGTATCTGGAGATAATTCAGCACCACATCAGAAACTCATCCCAAGTAAGAAGAACAATATTCAGCAGAAGACAAGTCAGCCGTGAGTGATAACAAACTCAGGGAAATAATAAATCAAAAGAAAATACACACAACGTTGTGAAAATTATTGGGAATCCAAGGGATTACGAAGTCTACAAATTCCAGCACGGATAACTAATAACCGCAAATGGGAGGAGAGGGTGAAATATAATATTACGGTTCTTAATCATGTAAAAGAATAATGAAAGCGATTATTAGATAGATAACAAGGAAGACCGGGAGTAAAAAAACAAACAAAGGACTGTTGGAAAATGAGGCTTGAGTAGTTATGGGAAGCAATGGAATGGCAGAGGAATTGAATAGATACTTTACATCAGTCTTCACGGTGGAAGACACCAGCAAAATGCTTGAAATTCAAGACAGTCAGGGTATAGAGGTGAGTATACTGACCTCGGTAAGGAGGAGGTGCTGGGGAAGGTGAAGTTGAATCAATCGGCGAGACCAGTTGGACAACAGCTCATAGTTCAAAAGAGATATCGAAAGTAATTGTGGAGGCATTGCTGGTGATCTTTCAGGAAACTTTGGAGTGAGGGAGGACTGGTAAATGTAACCTCCCCGTTTAACGAGAGAGGGACACAGAAGACAGGAAATTATAGAAGGACTTATTGGATCTTTGGGCTTATGAATAGATGTGTGGAATATAAGAACAAGGAAGTTGTGAAGTATGTTGGAAATGGTGTGATTAAGCTACAGCATAACAAGAGTTACGTTTAAAATGCCATTGTGAACATCAAAGATGAAAGTCCGGTTAAAACAAAGGAAATCAGTTCAAAGCAGACAGGAGAATTAGTGACAAAAAGACTGTTTCCTAGATCCTGCAGTGAGATGTTGAGATAAACTTCTCAGTAAACAGACAACAAGGAATGCATGAAAAGCACAATAAAATTTGTTGCTGATAAGGTCTCAACGTGCAACAATGTAGCCAATACATATGAAGCTGAAAAAGCAAAGCAAGTGAGACAGTATCCGAGGAAGAGGAAAGTCAACGTTTCAGGCTGAAAGACTTCATCAGCATTGGGGTGAGTGAAGGGGAACCGCGAAGTAAATAGAGGGAGGGGCGTGGGGCTAGTGGAAGGGTAGGTGGAATGGCGATAGGGGGATGCAGGCAGGGAATTATTGTGATTGGTCGGTGGGAAGGGGGCAACAGATATATGAATGGGAAGGTGGACAACTTTGGTCAGGTCAGGGAAGGGGACATAGGGTAAGGCTGTGGGTAGAGAGACTTTGAAGCCAGTGAAATCAATATTGAGACCATTGAGCTGTAAGGTCTCCAGCTGAAATATCAAGCTGTGTTCCCCAGTTTCTGTTTGGCTTTACTCTGAAAGTGGAGGAGGCCAAAGATGGACCTGTTGCTGGATGAACACGGGGAGGGGAGTGATTGAAATGGATGGCAACTGGAATGCTGGGTTTCTTAAAGCGTGCAGAGAGCAGATGCTCCATGAATATTTCACTGAGTCTCCCTTTCATCTCCACAACATAGAGGAGACCACGATGGGAGTTGGAGGCGAGCTCGGTGGGCCAGGATCAGTCTCTGTGTGGAGCATTAGTGCTCTGCACGAAACCAACAACCCGACTTTCCAGTTACCATTCATTTCAATTTCTACTCCCACTCGCCCGGCGACATGCCCATCCTTAGCCTGCCCACTGTCAGAGGAACACTACCTGAGAGTTTACCTTTGAAGCTGATAGCCCAAAGGCCTCAATATTGATGAAGCCGCTTCAAACGCCGTCCACCCACAGCCTTCTCCCATGTCTCTTTTCCCTGACCAGACACACCTGTATCTGCTCCATCCTTCCCACTGACCAATCACAGTAACCTCATACCTGCTTGTGCCTACCACCACCATACCTACCCGCCACCCTTTCATATCCCATCACTCCATTTCTGGGCTCCCCTCCTCCTCATCAATCCTGACCAATTGATCCAAGATCAAAATAGTGCCTTTGTTGCTCCTCTGATTCTGTCTGGTCTGTTGTGTTTATCCAGCTCCAAGTTTATTAACTCTGGCCTCCCGCACCTGTAGTACTTCCTCTCTCCAAGCTGTGGAACTAGGTGGTCTACATATAAGAAGAAATAAATTTGGACATTTGAAAAGATCGTGGATACATTCGTTATTTCATAACAACCCAATACACAACTTCCAGATGAAGCAGCATTTCATTTGCACTCTTTCAATCCAGATTCGTCATTGCTGCTCACAATGCAGTCTCCTTTACATTGGGGAGACCAAAAAGAAGCTATTTTGAGGAACACTCCACTCTGTCTGTGGGAATAACCCTGACCTTCTCATTACTCCCCATTTCAATAACGTACCTTGCTGTCATGCTAACATTTCAGTCCGGGGCTGCTGTAATGCACCAGTGAAGCACAACTCAACCTCGAGTAACACTTCACTTTAGACCTTGGTACGTTCTATCCTGAATGGGTCTTTATTCAATTCCATACTTCCACAGACTGACCGCATTCTGGCTGTTCTCCATTCTTCACACATTCTTCCTCCTGGTCTCCCAATGAACTTGCCCTGTTTGTGAATTGTTTGCCTTGCACTTAATTAAGGAACTCTTTCCCCCCCTTCACAAACTAATTAATACTCATTTTACATTTGATTCCCTTTTACCAGAAATAAAAGTCAATTTGTCAGTGGCATTACTCCTCCACACCATCTTGTTTCCCGTCACCCCTCCTCTACCTCGGTCAAGGGAGTTAAAAGCTAATTTTCCAATCCTTTTCTGTTCTGAAGAGGAGTCACACTGGACTTGAAATGCTAACTGTGTTTCTCTGTCTCGCAGATGCTGCCAGATCTGTTGTGTTTCACCAGAAATGAAAAAAAGCACATTTTCAATTAAACAAATAACTCTGGATACTTGAAATCTGAAACGAGAACAAAAAAAAAACTGTGAGCCTTGGAGAATGGTCAGTGCACCCAAACGACTAAGTCTGCTTTCACTCCACGGATGTTGCCAGACCTGCTTAATTTCTATAGCAATTTCTGCTTTTCACCACCATTCAAAGACAAGTGTCAACATGGCTCAAACGCCTCGTTCAACCTGGAGCGCATATACCGGGAAGTGAAAGATAACGCAAGGTACCCAATTTCCGTGTCTCTGAAATGACGTAAAGCTGGCATTCCTGAAACTATAGAGTTCTTACTGTTATTCAGGGAGAGAAACAGAGGGACACGTATTCACTCTAAACACAGAAGGTAGCGCATACTGGAAGGGAAAGGATTCAGATGATTATGTTAAAGGGTGTTGGGCAATGAGACAAATTGTAAGTGTGACACCATGGAGAGACCCTCAGTAGAATGAGAATATAAAATTGGAAGTGTGCCACATCAGAAACCAGAGTAGGCCACGGAGTACATGGCTGTTGGCTGAGTGGGACTTGGTGTGAACTGGGGGCAGAACTTTATTGGAGATATTGCAGCTCAAACTGCGTGTTCCATGTGATGCTGTAGACCACAAGAGCAACAGAAGCAAAATTATATTCAACCATAATCTGTAACTTTTTGCCTTGGATTATCCCTCAGTCTACCATTACCAATAAGTGAAGCTATGTTTCAGCGACGAATGTGGTGAACATGCCAGGGGCAGAAATATGTGCACCTAAAACTGATGGCAAACCACACTTGACTGTTTACATTGCAAGCAGCATAACTACCGTCTGATAGGGAGGGCGGACTGATTGCAAGACCAACAGATCAGTTCGAAGTTCTACAGTCCTGCCACATCCAGTCGTTAATGGATTAAACAACTCACATAAGGAGAGGACCCAACACATGTCCTCCTCCTTAATAATGGAGCAGCTCTGCACATCAGTGCAAAAGACAAGCATGTAATTATCTGCGACATACTCAGCCAGAAGTTTTGAGTCAATGATCTACCTCGCCTCGTCGGGATGCCCACAGAATTACAGATGGCAGTTTTCAAACAATCTGATTCGCTCTATGTGACATGAAGAAACATATGAACACAGTAGATATGACAAAGGCAATGGACAACAAGCCGTGTTCCTGGGGAAAATTGTTTCATTCCAGTTCCAACTCTGACATCTATATGGCAATGTGGAAAATTACTCAACTATGACAAGTCCCTTAAGAGGAGAATAATTACAGTATGACCAACATCACCCCCTCAATTACATAATGACAGTCAAATTGTTGGGAGTTCTTTTTGACAGAGTTGTCAAGCAGCGCAGAAATAAACTGCTCAGTGTGGTTTGCGATAGGTTACTATATGGAGATGGAAATGTCATTGGATTTCTAATCCAGACCAGGCTAATGCTCTGGCAGCTGGTGGAAGTTAATAGCAATTAATAAAATATAGAGATCTAAAATCTTGAGTCAGTAATAATGAACTTGAAGCCAATGTCAATTATAAACACCAATTTGCTTCCCCAATGTACTTTCAGGAAGTGAATCTCCCGTGTTTTCCTGGTCTGGCCTAAAAGTGAATCCAGACACACTGACATGTGATAAAATCTTCAATGGTCTCTGAAATGGCCAAACATGACACTCAATTGTATCAGACTGCTCCGACGTCTTAAAGGATAAAACTGGTCAGAACATCTGGCATCAGCTTCTGCATTAGAAAAGCGAAACACAGGCCTGTCAACATGCAGAGATCTCCTTCCTAACATCTGAGAGCTTGTGACAACATTGACAGTGCTTATCCACAGATTACATAGAAACTTCGGAAAAGGAGTAGGTCATTCAACAGAGTGACCCTCCTACGTTCGTGTCATGGCCGAGAATCTCCTCAATGCATTTCTCCTACAGCAGACTGAGATATATTGTGATTGATTCCGTCAACCAGATGTTTGAGATGTTGCGAATAACTGGGACCCAAGGCCATAATACTGAGATACTCCACGAGCTTTCATCTCCAATTAAAGGATCCATTTATTCCTGTTTTTCCGATCCAAGTGCTCCTTTGCTGGCCTGCTTTCTTTTTCTTATTTTCTCCTCCACTTTTCTTTTTCTAATTTACTCACCTAAAGCCGGAATCGGGGTTTGGACCTCAGGCTAAGGCCAATGCGGAGGAGAGTGAGTCCTTACTTTTCCGGAGTAAGCACATGACCTGGTATTGGCAGCTGCAAAACCAGCAGAGTCAACGTGAGTGAGATAGGGCCCAGAAGCAAAGGGTGATGCCTGAAGATTGGAGACGTGTTGTTGATTTGGTCCTGCACTGGTTGTGGAGAAGAGGATAGTGGAAGGCCATGATGTAGCATCGATGAGATGGGCCCAGCAGTAAGAGACATGTCTCTGACATTGGAATGGCCTGGCAGAGGAGACAATGAGCTAGTGATTGAGGAGTATCTGCCCAGTGGCAGATACTCCTCAACACGGGAGATTCACTTCCTGAAAGTCCAGAGTATCTAACCTAATAATAAGACCAATTGTGACTAGCGGGTAAGTGCTGCATTTTCCTTGTTTGTTTCTTTAGATTTAGTTGGTTTTGTTGTTGTTTTTTTTTAAGGAAAGCTTACTTTTAGAGGGATGGCAGTGCAGAGAGGGCAATGTTCCTCTTGCAACATGTATGAGGTGAGGGAAGCCATTAGCGTCCCTGCTGAGTACACTTGCAAGAAGTGCACCCATCTCCAGCTCCTCCAAACCCGTGTTAGGGAACTGGAGCTGGAGTTGGATGAACTGCGGATCATTCGGGAGGCAGAGGAGGTCATAGATCGGAGCTTTAGGCAAGTAGTTACTCCGAAAGTTCAAGATAGATGGGTGACAGTGAGGGGGAGTGGGAGGAGGAAGCCAGTGCAGGGACCCCCTGCGGTCATTCCCCTCAAGAACAAGTATACCGTTTTGGATACTTGTGGGGCGGATGACTTACCAGGGGCAAGCAACGAGGTTCGGGCCTCTGGCACGGAGCCTGGCCCCGTTGCTCAGAAGGGTAGGGTGGAGAAAGGTAGAGCAATAGTTCTTGGGGACTCGATAGTGAGGGGTACAGACAGACGGTTTTGTGGGGGCGACAGGGACTCACGTTTGGTATGTTGCCTCCCAGGTGCAAGGGTACGTGATGTCGCTGATCGTGTTTTCCGGGTCCTTAAGGGGGAGGGGGAGCAGCCCCAGATCGTGGTCCACGTTGGCACCAACGATATAGGTAGGAAGAAGGGTGAGGATGTCAGACAGGCTTTCAGGGAGCTAGGTTGGAAGCTCAGAGTTAGAACAAACAGAGTTGTAGTCTCTGGTTTGTTACCCGTGCCACGTGATAGAGAGTCGAGGAATAGGGAGAGAGAGCAGTTAAATGCGTGGCTACAGGGATGGTGCAGGAGGGAGGGATTCCGGTTTCTGGACAACTGGGGTCCTTTCTGGGGAAGGTGGGACCTCTATAAAAAGGATGGGCTACACCTGAACCTGAGGGGCACCAGTATCCTTGGGGGGAGGTTTGCTAGTGCTCTTTGGGAGGGTTTAAACTAACTCCGCGGGGGCATGGGAACCAGGACTGTAGCTTTAGGGTACAGGACCTTGAGGGTAGGGAGGTTAGGAATAATGCAGCGATCTCTAAGGAGGGTGCCTGTAACCAGAAGGGTGGATTGAAGTGTGTATACTTCAATGCCAGAAGTATAAGGAATAAGTTAGGTGAACTTGCAGCGTGGGTTGGTACCTGGGACGTCGATGTTGTGGCCATTACAGAGACGTGGGTAGAACAGGGACAAGAATGGCTGTTGCACGTTCCAGGGTTCAAATGTTTTAGTAGGATCAGACATGGGGGTGAAAAAGGGGGAGGCGTGGCATTACTTGTCAAAGACAGTATCACAGCAGTGGAATGGACGATGGAAGAGGACTTGCCATCTGAGGTAGTTTGGGCTGAGGTTAGAAATAGGAAAGGTGAGGTCACCCTGTTAGGTGTTTTCTACAGGCCTCCTAATAGTCCTAGAGAAGTAGAGGATAATATTGCGAGGATGATTCAGGAAAAGAGTGAAGGTAGCAGGGTGGTTGTTATGGGGGACTTTAACTTCCCAGATATTGACTGGGAGAGCTTTAGCTCGAGTTCATTAGATGGGTCGGTGTTTGTCCAATGTGTGCAGGAGGGTTTCCTGACACAATATGTCGACAGGCCAACAAAAGGGGAGGCTATATTGGATTTGGTTCTAGGTAATGAACCAGGCCAGGTGTTAGACTTGGAGGTAGGTGAGCACTTCGGGGACAGTGACCACAACTCGGTGACTTTTACTTTAGTGATGGAGAGGGATAATCGTGCGCCGCAGGGCAAGAGCTATAGCTGGGGGCAGGGAAATTATGATGCAGTGAGGCATGACTTAGGATGTGTGGATTGGAAAAACAGGCTTCAAGAGAAGAACACTAATGAGATGTGGGGATTGTTCAAGGAGCAGCTACTGCGTGTCCTCGATAGGTATGTACCAGTCAGCAATGGTGTAAAGGGCCTTGTGAGGCAGCCGTGGTTTAGTAAGGAATTAGAATCCCTTGTGAAAGGGAAGAAGGCGGCATATGTAAAGATGAGGCGTGAAGGTTCAGTAGGGGCAATTGAGAGTTATAAGGTAGCCAGGAAGGAGCTAAAGAGGGAGCTAAGAGAAGCGAGAAGGGGACATGAAAAGTCTTTAGCTGGTAGGATTAGGGAAAACCCAAAGGCTTTCTATAGGTATGTCAAGAATAAAAGGATGACTAGGGTAGGTATCGGTCCAGTCAAGGATAGTAGTGGGAAGTTGTGTGTGGAGGCGGAGGAGATTGGAGAGACATTAAATCAGTACTTTTCATCAGTATTCACTCAGGAACAGGACACTGTTGCTGAGGTGAATATGGAATCACAAATAATTAGAATGGATGCCCTGGAAATATGCAGGGAAGAGGTTTTGGGAATATTGGAAAGGATGAATATAGATAAGTCTCCTGGGCCTAATGGCATTTACCCCAGGATCCTATGGGAAGCTAGGGAGGAGATAGCAGAGCCATTGGCCTGGATTTTTATGTCGTCATTGTCAACGGGAATAGTACCAGAGGACTGGAGGATAGCGAATGTGGTCCCATTGTTCAAGAAAGGGAGTAGGGATAGCCCTAGTAACTATAGGCCAGTGAGTCTGACTTCAGTGGTGGGCAAAGACTTAGAGAGAATGGTAAGGGATAAGATTTATGAACATCTGGGTAGGAATAACGTGATCAGGGATAGCCAGCATGGTTTTGTGAAGGGCAGGTCGTGCCTCACAAACCTTATTGAGTTCTTTGAGAAGGTGACTAAGGAAGTGGATGAGGGTAAAGCAGTAGATATTGTGTATATGGATTTTAGTAAGGCGTTCGATAAGGTTCCCCATGGTAGGCTAATGCTAAAACTTCGGAGGTATGGCATTGAGGATACATTAGAGGTTTGGATTAGGAATTGGCTGGCTGGAAGGAGACAGAGGGTAGTAGTTGATGGATTATGTTCATCTTGGAGCGCAGTTACTAGCGGTGTACCACAAGGATCTGTTTTGGGACCATTGCTTTTTGTTATCTTTATAAATGATCTAGAGGAAGGACTTGAAAGCTGGGTAAGCAAGTTTGCGGATGACACAAAAGTCGGTGGAGTTGTGGATAGTGAGGAAGGAAGTGGTAGGTTACAGCGGGATATAGATAAGTTGCAGAGCTGGGCGGAAATGTGGCAAATGGAATTCAATGTAGCTAAGTGCGAAGTCGTTCACTTTGGTAGGAATAACAAGATGATGGATTACTGGGCTAATGGTAGGCTACTTGGTAGTGTGGATGAGCAGAGGGATCTTGGTGTCCATGTACACAGATCTCTGAAAGTTGCCACCCAGGTAAATAGTGCTGTGAGGAAGGCATATGGTGTACTGGGCTTTATTGGCAGAGGAATTGAGTTCCGGAGTCCTGAGGTCATGTTGCAGTTGTATAAGACTCTGGTGAGGCCTCATCTGGAGTATTGTGTGCAGTTTTGGTCGCCATACTATAGGAAGGATGTGGAAGCTTTAGAACGAGTGCAGAGGAGGTTTACCAGGATGTTGCCTGGAATGGTAGGAAAATCTTATGAGGAAAGGCTGAGGCACTTGGGGCTGTTCTCATTGGAGAAGAGAAGGTTTAGGGGAGATCTGATAGAAGTGTATAAGATGATTAGGGGTTTAGATAGGGTAGATACTAAGAACCTTTTACCGCTAATGGAGTCAGGTGTTACTAGGGGACATAGCTTTAAATTAAGGGGTGGTAGGTATAGGACAGATGTTAGGGGTATATTCTTCACACAGCGGGTTGTGAGTTCATGGAATGCCCTGCCCGTATCAGTGGTGAACTCTCCTTCTTTATGGTCATTTAAGCGGGCATTGGATAGGCATTTGGAAGTTATTGGGCTAGTATAGGTTAGGTAGGATTCGGTCGGCGCAACATCGAGGGCCGAAGGGCCTATACTGCGCTGTATCCTTCTATGTTCTATGTTCTGTGTTCTATGGTGCCTGAGGATCGGAAACTTCGATGTTGCTGTGGTCTGGTGTATATGGGGTTGAAGCTGTCATGAAGGAGTTGAGTTACAGAGGTGGTCGATGATGAGGAGCTGTCTCACAACCCATAAACTCTCTTCAGGGTGTATCCTCTGTTTATTCCATTGTCTTCAATTATTCAAAATGGCACCATTTTGTGGTAACAAGTGAAAGCATTTCACTGTATTTTATAGTATTTATCCTTCAAAATCTGGTCATAAAATCAAAATCAAAAACTTTTACTCACTCTTTCCTCCCATTCTGTAACCATGTCCAAATATTTGCCACAATCCCAAAGGAATATGATTTTGCACACTCTGTTTGGTACTTCAGCAACAATCTTTCTGGAAATCCCCCTCGCAATCTCATCCTTGTGAATCACCTCTCCCTCAGCCTTCTCTGCTCCAAACTAAACAACCCGAGCTTATCCTGCTTCTCTCCATAGTTGATATGCTCCATCCCAGGGGGCATCACGGTGAATCTCCTCTCCACCCCTCCACTACAATCACATCCTTCCTGCAATATGGCTCCCAGAACTAAGCACAGTGTTCCAACATGGCCTAACCATAGATTTGTAAAGCTTTTACAATCTATACATCGGTGAATGAAGGCTCTGCCTACGGTTCCCTCTGCCTTATTAACTAACGTATTAACCTCAGTCAAAAAGTATATTGCTGGAAAAACACAGCAGATCAGCCAGCATCCGAGAAGCAGGAAAGTCGACTTTTTGAGAATATGCTTTTCATCAGGAATGTGGCCACCAAATCCTGATAAAAAAGCTTATGATCGAAACATCGACTCTCCTGCTCCTTGCATGCTGCTTGACCGACTGTGTTTTACAAGGACTACACTTCTTGATTTTGATCTCAAACATCTGCAGTCCTCATTTTTTTCCTAACCTATTACCATGTGCCGTCACACTCAGGGGTCTGTGGAGGAACACCCTCTCAGCTTCTTAGTGTGCTGCCATTCATTGTATACCCCCATGTTTGGTTCCTTCTTCCAAAGTGCATTACCACATGTTTATCAGGGTTTCATTCCATCTGATTATCTGACTATTCCATCTATATCTTCCAGTAACATAAGGCCTTCCTCCCCAATGCCAACCACCCGGCCAAAATTTGTGTCAAATACAAACTTAATTAGCACACTCCCTCACACACACACCCCACCCCAGCTAACACATTCACATTTATGAATACCACAAATAGTAAGATACACTACACTGATCCCTGTGGTACATAGGGGACACTGGTCTCCAGTCACACAAACAGTCTTCCTCCACTACCCTCTGTCTCCTGCGAATAAGATAATTTTTGATGTAACTCACTAAGTTATCCTTGATATCATGACTTCTATTTTATCAGTTTCACATATGGGGCTCTGTCAAAGGTCTTGCTGAAAAACCACAAGAACAACTTGCTAGAAAACAGACAATAACACTCACTTGGTATGACTTCCCTCCTATGACGTCATGCTGACTCCCTCTGGTCAAACCTTGCCTCTGCAAATAGAGATAAATTTTCTCCTTTCTTATTTTCTCCAGCACTTGCCCTAACACGGATCTAAAACTGACTGGTTAACAGTCAGTCTATTTTCACCATCATTCCTGTAAAGTGGGATCATATTCGTTGTTTTCAATCATCTGGCAACTCCAACTTCCCTGTGGCCAGATTCGACTTAAAATTTTAGTCAGCGCCTTTTCTCCTTTGTCTCTAACAGCAACCTGTAATGCAACTTATCCAGACCTGGCAATCAGTCCAATTTTACACCAGACAAAGCCTCCAATCCCTGCTCGCACCTTATATCAGTCTGTTCAAGAGCTTCCCAATCTATCTTCTTGAATTCTGTCCCTGCATCCTCCTTCTCCAAGTAAAACAGATATCGAGCTTTCATGTAACAATCGATCAATGTTCTCCAGCTTTGCACAAAGAGTGCTCCCTTGGTCGCTAATCGGCCCTAGTTGTGTCCTGGTTATTCTGTTCCGATTGATATACATGGAAAACATCTTGGGATTCTCCATAACCTTGCCTGGCAACCCTTCTCCATGCCCCTGTGTCAGTCCGTCTCTCTGTGTGAGCTTTCTAAGCTTCACTGCAATCTCATTTCATTTTTGGCAATCACCGGAGAACACAAACTGAATTTCTCCATCAGTTAATCTTGCCTCTACTAAAATAGACATGAAATTAACTGTTTAGTTTCTGTGTAATTTCCAATTCTCTGCAAGAAATTATCTTGTGTGGATATTCCCCAATCCACACGTGGCTTGACCTTCACCTTCCCATCAAGTATAGAGATAAGCATTTGGACATCCTAATGTATCTTTTTAGTTTGCATTTTTTTTTATTATTTCATTATCAGTTCATTGGTCCTCAAATGTCTCTGAATCCATGGCTTACAACAATATCTGACAATTTCCGGAGCTGCTTCCTTCGATCTAATGCAATCTTTAACTTCTTTCGTTAACAACTGCTAAGTCACCTTACCCCTTTGCTGTTTGAACTGTGGTGGACATGTGTATATTGTACATTTTAAGGGGTTTATTTAAACAACAACCATTGCCTGTCTTCCAGTAAATCTTTTTCAAGTACTTCTCCAATTCACTGAATCTAATTTTAGCCTCATACTTTGGTGAATTGCATGACTCAGGTTTATAACCACAGTTTCAAAAATAACTGGTTTGCTTTCAGATGTCATATATAATTCAATATATAAGAACTACTATTCCTGAAACCTCCTTTTCAGCAGGGTTTTCAGTTAGCTCTTCTGATCACATAATATCATTTTCAAATCAGCCTCACTCTACCTCAGTACTCAACATACTGTTAAAGGAAACCATCTCAAATACGCCAATGAAATCAATTTTTCCAGCATTATTATTCACGTGGGTTACCACAGTTTAGATGTAGCTTGAAACTGTTCATTATTACTGCGGTACCCACAAACCTGGATATCTAATTTCCTGTTTTATATCATACCCAACATTTGTATTGCAATTTTCACTTTGACATATAACTTCCATCAATCTTTTCTTCTCCTTGCTGTTCCTAAGCATCACCTTACTAGATTCTGTGGAATCTGAGTGATGTGGCCTCTCGAGAGATTAATGGTAGATTCAGATGATATATTTGTTGAAGCCTATTTGGACGTTGAGATAATCTCGTCACGTTATTCATTCTTCTCAATTGTTATTATGACATTTTCACCAGATCCCCCGTTATGCTGGTGGAGTAGAGAGGGACAATGATCTTTCAACAATGCTATGCCTTCCCCCAGACAGGTGAGACTGCTCTAACCTGGGTGGAAACTTTACAGCAGGTTGGTAAAGTGTTGCAGATACTGTACAGGATCTTAATCAGATCACATCTGGAGTAGTGTGTGCAGATTTAGCCTCCTCACTGAAGAAAGGATATTGTTATATTGGAAGCAGATCAGAGATGCTTCCTTCAACTGATTCCTGCAATGAAGTGGTTAACACACAATGAAAGGATTATCAGGATGATCCAATATGCATTAGAGTTTACAAGAATGAAAGATGACCTTATTTTTACATGGAATACTGAAAAGAGTCCACAACAGAAGCCAATTACACAGCCAATTCCACTTATTCAGCCTGTAACACAGGAACAGCAGAATGATATTCAGGCCTTCGACGCTTTTACACCAGAACAGGACGAGGTTATTCAGCCCCTGGAGCCTGATATACAGTTACAGGAGAGGGCTAATCAGCCCCTCGAGTCTATAACACTGCACGCAGAGTAAGCCAAGAGGCACCAGCATCCTGTTATGCAGCAACAGAATCAGTCCATTCAGCCTCCTCAAGTCCCTAACACAGGAACTGGAAGAGATTGGTCCACTAGAATAACAGGAGGCCATTCAGCACGAGAGATAAAGAAGGAGATACAATTACTTGAGACTTGTTATGGAAAGGTGGAGGCAATTCACCCATGTGTCTGTTGTATCTGAACAGGAGGAGACAAATCACTCCTTCGATCCCATTTCAGGAATGCAGGAGGTGATTGTTCAGTATCTCGAGCCTGTTGTGAAGGAATATGAGGAAACCCATTCAGCCCCTCACAATGTTGTAAGCAACAGGAAGATTTCCCAATCCCTCAGACTTCTGGCGTATTATCAGGAGGAGGAGAAGCAGATTTTGAATCTGTAAATCAGAACATTCCTGCCATCGAGTCGATAATGTAGGAACACCATGGGAATATTCAGCCCATTGAGTGTATCAACAAGGAACTGAGTGAATCCATTCAGACACTCATGCCTATTACACAGCAATTGGAGCAGATCTTTTAAAGCGTTGTGCCTGTTTACAAGAACATGAGAAAGGAACGTAGAGGTTACAAAAAGTTAGGAATTAAGATAATCAGCTTCACTTGTCACTAAAAGGCTGTGAGCAAACTGTTGGGAATTATGGAAAATTGTGAGAATCCATTATTAATTAATTAACAACAGGGGATTTACAAAGTAAAACCTGAATGCATCAGAATCAGCATGTTTTTTTTAAGAATTTGTTGGCTCGAATTTTTAAAGATGTGATAAGCAAAGTAGACAATAGGAATCCTGGAAAAGTAAAGTACTTGGACTTTGAAAAGGCATTGATTAAACACTGCGCAAAATATTAAGCTGTAAAATAAGAGGACATGGGTTTGGGAGAAGGTTATTCACCTGGATAGAGGGCTGGTGAGCCAATAAAATGCAGAGAGAGGTGGAATAGTTGTTTCGTTAGTGTTTGGCAACTTTTGGAGTTCCATAGAGCTCAGACCACATGACCCGACAATTTACCATCCATTTTATTACTTGGATGAGAGGAGAGAAAACACGAGAGCCACGTTTTCAGTTGATACTAAAACAAATGGAAAAGTAGGTTGATGTAATGAAGATGTAGAAAAAACTACAAATGGACATGAAAAGTTTCGATGAATGTGCCAACATCTGGCAGCTAAAATGTAACATGGATAATATGGGATTAAACATTTTGATCAGAGGAATTCAACATGTTATGGAAATGGAGAGAAACTTCAGAGTGCTTTCGTGCAGAGGCATGTGGGTGTCCATGTGCGGACCACAGAAAACTCACATGCAGGTAAAACAGGGAGTTGGAAAGGCAAGTGCAATTTCAGCATTTTCTTGTAAAGGAATAGGGTATAAAAGGAGGGAAGAAATACTGCAACTCTGCAAGGTATTAGTGAGACGGTAACTGACGTCCTGTGTTCAGGTTTGTTGTCCTGACTGCAGGATGGATATTGTTACAACGAAGGCAGTTCAGAACAAGTACATTAGATTGATTCCAGAGATGAATTTGTCATTTGAAGCAAGTTTGAGCAGTTCAGGCCGATGCACTCTGGGTTTAGAAGAACGAGAGGAGACCTCATTGAGACCTGGAGGATGTTAAAGGTGATTGACAACGTCGGTATTGAGGGTAAATTTCCTCACGTGGGGCAAACTAGAACAATAGATCATAGTTTTAGGATTAGGCTGAGCATATTTTAAACGGGGTGAAGAGAAATTACTTCTCTCAATGGGTTGTGAATCTGTGTAATTTATTGCCCTAGTGTGCAGGGGATGCTGGGACATTGAGTAAATGAATGGATATGGTGAGCAGGCAGGGAAATGGAACTGAACCGGCGATGACAACAGCCATGATTGTATTTAATGGCGGAACAGGCTTCAGGGGTTGAATTGTTCCTCGTTCTTATTCAACCCTTCTACTGTGCTCCAAAGGAACGGGGAAGGACTGGTTTTCTATCAGGAAGCAGGCACTATGGATAAATCAGTCTTAATCAGTTTGATAGAACGTAACCAGTGGAGTCACACAGGGACAACTGCTGCGTCCTCAACTCTTTACAATCGATGACAATGATCAGGACGATAGAACAGATATACTACTACTAAGTTTGGTGATGACACTAAGGTAAGCAAGACATTAAGTTATCAACAGAATGTGGAGAAAGTCTTCAAATTGATATGTACAGGTAAAGTAAATGATTAATACTTTATCAAGTGGAATATAACGGAATGTATAACCTGCCAGCATTTTCAGGAAGAATCAAAGGCAGTATGTTACTGAAATGGAGAGGGATTACACGGCATAGTCATACAGTGTGTTCTTGGGGATTCACTCTAACCCATTCAGATATGGGACGTGTGACTCCATCTCCCTGATGGTCTGTTCCCTGACATTTCCAGTGGTCCTATAGCTCTCAGTACACACAGGATATTTCGATGTGGTTGGTTGGCAGTGGGAAATGGTGAAGAAGTGGGTGTTTTGAGCCGTGTATCAAGGTGGCAGCCTTCAGCCAAGAGGCTATCCTTTCTTTCCGAATGAAGACCAATGACGATTGGAATGGCTGACTGCTTCTGAATGAAGAGGTGGTGGCTACTGCCAGGACATTTGGTATTCACCAACATGATGTACTATGCATGGGCGCACGGTAACATTAATGGGGTGCGTTCCTTCAGTTCCTGTAGCTCTCTTCATTAACATGGGGAGCCCACAGAGTCATGTACATCATTGGGAATCCTGCTATACGGAGATTACATGGATAAACGCTGCATTTCTCTGCTGAGAGAGAAAACCATCAGCTCATCCGCCACATATATCCTACTTTTCCGAATGTTGATATTAATGGCAACATACTGGAAAATGATTGATATGTCACCTAGTCCTATCTGGACAGTTCCAGAACATAGAAGTTGAATGAAACAGTGACTCTAACAGCCACTGGCAGCATCGCTCTTGCCCGGTGTGAAGCTGCAGCTTGTGTTGAAGGAGGTGACACCGCTTTGTGACCAGCTCCTTGTTCAGTCAGGGAACCCTCACAATCTGCTCCTGGGTTAAGTGTAGCTTGGGAAGATGTTCCTGGAAAACTCGGGGTGGACACCGCAGATCCCTTTCCCCACATACATACACTGTGTGGTTTAAGAGCTTCCCCTCTCTGCAGTCTCTGCTCCATTTGTTGTTCATGTTACACACCCAGATGCTGTAACTACATTCCCCATGCTCCATCCAGAATTGGGTCACCAAATCCTCAGGTCTCCCTGAATCGGAGGCAGATCACAGCACAATCTCCAGCAAATGATCCCCAGCCCTTCCACTAACTTTTCAATAGCAGTGGACAGTTGAAGCCCCTCTGCTACAAGTGTTATAGACCAGACCAGACCCTGTCAAAATATTTTAGGCAGGCAGCCTCGACCTTAACGTTTTCTTATTTTAAATGTAGATGTGAACTGTATGTTCCAGATGTGTTATGACTGGTCAGCCCACTCAACGTTATGCAAAATGCAATCCATTCAAAAGCATTAGTTAAAACACAATCAAAGAGAAGAACAATTTGTGATAGCTTCTCTAAAGGAACACCTATGCAAACAACAGATACGGTGCCAGCTACTAATTAACTGATCGAATACAGGAATATTCCATAAACACACCCCCTGGCAAAAAAGGTAAATTCAGACACAAAATCTTTTGTGCAGTTCTCCAATCCAGGAGGAAGCAACTTTAAAAGAGTTTTCAGAGAGAATAGCAGCAAGGTATGATGTATTGAAACTTCCAACCCTTGTGGGACCCCAAGCAGCTTCTGAATGCTGCAGCTTAAATCAAAACGAGATATCTGGTCTGTGAGAGCTGGCCGCTGCCCTTTCATTGTTCCCACCATTTTAATAAAACCTAAATGCCTTTTCAGTTATGTACTTACGCTGTTTTCAGGCAGCAATTCGGAATCTCCTCCTTTAAGACCTATTTTCGTAAAAAAAAAGAGAAAATAACCTTTTTTAAAATGACAGTATCGTCACAACTCCCCGTTTGAAAAAAAATCAATATAAAAAGATAGCCTCATTTTAAACCCTCTGTTCTTGCTGTTTCAGTAGGTTACAATACATATATATTTCATTGACATTAAGCATGCAAACATTCAAAACTCCGTTCTATTTCAGTCAGTTTACTTCTACTACAGAATGCCTCTGTTTTTCTTCATCCAAGTCTCGACAACTTGTCAGCATGTATGCTTTCTCGTCCTGTCACTTGTATAAATTCCAATTTGAATGGCAAAAATGATAAATCCATCAGAACAGACTGGGAGTTTCCTCCCTAAAGACTTCTCTAAAAACGTTCAGGCGTTGTGATCTATATATATATATATATATATATATATATGTCTGAGATACGTTATGGGCAATGTAAATCCTTAAATGTTGTAACGCCAACACCAAGCTCAAGGCGTCCATCCCAATTGTTAAATATTTCTGTTGCTGGTTCCATCAGACACTGCAACCACACGTTACATCATTGAGCACTTCTCATCTCTCCAATTATCCTCTGAATGAAATATCTCCTCATGCCTCAGCTTAAATGATTTACATGCTTCTGTACCTCTTAATGCTGTGATTCCTTTACCTGCTACTCCTGGTGTATGCCAATAACCCTTACACATAGGTATATATTTTAAGATCTTGCACATTCTTCTCAAGCCTTCCCAGATGCCAAACATTGATTTATACACCAACTGATAATCATTAACCTTTTCAGATTCTAATCATGACATTTCAACTCTCTATTCTTCCACACGAGTTCTCACGACTGCAGGAAGTGAGTTTTTGAACTCGTCCAAAGTAAGAATCTCTCTCGCAGTTTAATAATACCCTGACTCATCTTTCAAAATTACTTTGTTTAATCCTTTCAACTCAATTACGTTTAACCAGGGATGTAATTATATATTCTAAAACACTGTCAGTAGGCTTCTGGCACAAGCTCATATACTTCAGATGGCTTACTTCACCTCCTCATACTGACCAGATACCTCCTCCGATGGGGATGCAAGTACCTCACTCCTTATATCAACCAGCTTTGTTTGGATCAACTAAATCCACATGGTCTCTGGTCAGTGCATCCATTTAGCCACTTTCTCAAATGAAATTGAAAAGACTTCTACATCCTTCCCATCAAATGTAGACAATGCCTGGACGTATTTAAACAGATCCCAGTCAGGACTTTGGCTACCAAAGAGTTGCACATCCTCACTATCTTCCTCATCCAGCCTACCGTCTCCCTTCATCTCAACCCTGCATGGTCGACTTTCCTCTCAAATTCGGAACATTTGAAGTTGAAACTCTCTTGCTTTTTGCTTTTTTTCTTTCTTGTTTCTTCCTCTGCTTTTCTTTTAATTCTACTTTTAATCATATTTCAAACTGTCTCAATTTCTTTTTGTGTTCAAGCTGCCTCATCTGCAAATGAATTCCAGTCATTTCCCAAGATTCTCATGTGTTTCCAACAAAATTTAAATGCCAAGCTACAGCTGTAATTATCTCTCCTTTTCTCACAGACAAACACAGACAAACACAAACTTCTACTACACCCAGAGAAGTCTTTGAGACAGAAATAGCCATTGCTACACAAAGCACTGTACAAACTAACCGAATTCAACACCCACCCCAAAAGACGCTGCCTTTGAGCCCAAAAATCTCCCTGTGCATATTCTTCCCGTCTCCGCATTGGTTTTCTCCAGGTGTGCCATTTTCTTCCCACAGCCTAAAGAAATGCAGGTTCGGTGAAATTGCCATGTTAAATTGCCGGTACTGTTCAACGATGTGTAGGTTAGTTGCACTTGTCAGGGGTAAATATAGAATAATGGAGAGGGGAATGCCTCTCGGTAATTTACTTTTTGGAGGGTTGGTGTTGAGTTGATGGGCCAAATGACCTGCTTCCACACTGTAGGGATTCTAATCCTGAAGCCAATTTGGGATTATCGATTTCGAACCGGATAAGTGTCCCCAGTTTGCTGTGGAACAGAGCAGGCTGACTTAAAATATTTTAAGATGGTAGCCTGGACGCCATCCCAGTCTTAGGTTAGATTCCCAACTGTATGGAAACAGACCGTACGGCCCAACAAGTCCACACTGACCCATGGAAGATCAAACCACCCAACCCCACTCCTCGACACCATATTTACCACTGACTGATGCACCTAACACTATGGACAATTTCTCATGGCCAATTCACCTGACCTGCACATCTTTGGATTGTGGGAGGAAACCAGAGCACCCAGAGGAAACCCATGCAGACCCAGCTAGAATGTGCAAACTCCACACAGTCATACCTGAGAATTGAATCTGCGTCCCTGGTGCTGTGAGTCCGCAGGGCTAACCACTGAGATACTGTGCCGTCCCACTACCTTACAGTAAATGCAGTTGTCAAATGGGTGTTCCAGATGTGATGCAGCTGGTCAAACCACGTAACTTTACGCAAAACACAATTTAGTTAAACTCTCTGAGAAAAATGCTTACAAAAAGAAGAGAAGTTTATAATGCCTTTACTGGGAATTTTAACAGAATAATAGATACAGTACGTCTACTAAAGAACTGTTCCAATGTACTAACATCCCATAAACTCATCCCTTGGCAAAAAGGCACAAGCAAGGTCAATCAGTCTTGCACGCAGTTCTCCAATCCAGGAGGACACAGCATAGATAAGTTTTAGAGAGAAAAGCAGTGAGGGATCATTTACTGAAGTATCCAACCTATCTCCGACTGCAAGCATCTGGTGACTGTTATAGCTCAGAAAAACTGGAAAGCCTGGTCTGTGAGAGCTGGCCATTGTTATCATTATTAATGTAAAAAAAAAAGACAAGCCTCATAAGTTATTTACTTCAGCTTTTTGCAGTCGACAGTACGGAATTTAAGATCTCTCTTCAAAGAAAATGAGACAATAACCTTTTTAAAAAAGTGACAGCATTGTCAAAGATGTTCGATACCTGGCCCTTTACAATAATGCTCAAGGGGATTCTTCATGTTTCTAGCCACACGATCAATTCAGAGGTACAAACACAGACGTCAGATGTTCAGTAGACAGACACAGATCATCTTTCAAAGACGTGAGCCAAAGCAGCTGAAACCTATCCAACATGGAGCACCACACAGTACACACTGGGAAGTGAACAACATCCCGATACACACCCCAACCCCGGAACATGGAACACCATACGGGACACACCGAGAAGTGAACAGCAGCCACTCACACATCCCCACCCCCGACATGGAACACACCGGGAAGTGATCAACAACCCGACAGACACCCCGACTCCTGAACATGGAACACCACATGGGACATATCGGGAAGTGAACAACAGCCCGACTCACATGATGTTCCCAGTCCATGGAACATCACATGGGACACACCGGGAAGTGAAGAACAACCCGAAACACAAACCCCTGTCCATGGAGCATCACATAGAACACATCGGGAAGTGAACAACAGTCCAGCGCACAGAACTCTGTCCATGGAGCATCACATAGACACATCGGGAAGTGAACAACAGTCAGACCTGTACATGGAACACCACATGGGGCACACGGGAAGTGAACAACAGCCCTACACACACACCCCTGTCTATGGAACACCACATGGGACACACTGGGAAGTGGACAAAAGCACAAGACACACGATTTCACTGTTTTGGAACTTCACAACGTCAGCACTCTAGATACTAGAGAGCCAAAAACCAAGGCCAGGAAAAGGTACAGAGGGACAGAACGATTCACATTAAAGACAGAAACAGATAGTTAATTAACTGTGAGCATGTTGTGGGAATAAAGAGAAAAAGACTGGGTAATGTGACTAACTGGAGGATTGACTCTGAGAGAGCAAAATTACAACAATGAGAATATTGAAAAAAGGTATTTTCAGATCAGCTGAAATGGTTTGTTTAATCAAATTCTAAATTGGCTTCACAGAACACTTCATGCAACATAAACTGGGAGAAAATGACAGACTAACACGGAGAGGTGTGTAGACCATGCTAGTGCCCAGTAAACTGGATTATCTGCCCTGCATGGGGAATATTGGAAACTTTTACTATCATATGAGAACGATACACATATCAAATACACAGAGCAGGAAAAGATTTCTATCTCCATTAGACCAGTATACGATGTGAGTGCGCACATGTGTATGCGGGCGGTGGGGGGCGTGCGTTTGGGGTGGTTGAAGGTGAAAATCATTGCATGAGAGAAAATACACTGAAAGGAAACCAGATTAAATATGAACAACTGTCAGGGATTTGGATAATCGACAGAAAAACTGAGGGATGTTTCATGGACAGATGAAACATAGCGATATAGATCAGCTTGTTCAGGAACGTCAGTTGGATGGGATTTTTGTCTGAGTCCGAATCAGATTTGTTTCTGCAGGTTTCAAACCGAAAGTGTCAGCAGCAGTTTGTTGTCATCATTAAGTCTGTATTTCACGGCTCAAGGTTCAAACAGCAGATGAGTTTCGTCAGTGAAGTATATTCTGGAGAAGTGAGTAATTAAAATTAATAATGGTCAGGGCATGGTGTCAGGAATCAGCTCATGGCCAAAAGGATCACCAAAGTTGTGAGTCGTCTTTGTCAAACACCATCTGCAAGTTCCCCTCCAAGACACTCACCACTCTGACTTGGAAATATACCGGTGAGCCTTCACAGTCGTTGGGTCGGAATCCTGGAATTCCTCCCTAAGGGCATTATGGGTCAACCCACAGCAAGTGGATTGCAGCGATTCAAGAAGGCAGCTCACCACCACCTGCTCAAGGGCAAATAGGAATGGGCTGTCAATGTTGGCCAGCCAGGGATCCCCAAGTCCAAGAATTGAATTAAAAAAAAGATATTGGCCAGGTATGGGATGGATTCCCTGGAGGGAAATGGAGTTTGTAAACATAATAGAGGGGAATGACCTCCACGGTCCCAATATATAAATATCAAGGATAGTGAGACAATCGTTCACATCTGAAACTGAGTAGGTCAACACAGAGACCCATGGGTAACACTGCCAGAAGCAAGGAGAGAGAAAGTAATTGAACAAGTTCCCTGATGCAGTTATTAGTGATCTGTGGAGTCAATATCTGGATTCAGAGTCTCAACATGAACAATAATAGTCACAAGAAATGAAAACTATATGAAAGAACATTAACGCAGTCATAACTGGTTTCGAGAAAAAAAAACTTAGCTGGACGGTGAGACTTACCAGGGACACCAACGATAGACAGGAAAGGATAATAAAAATATTGAATAATGCGAAGAGCAAAATGGATCCGCAATGATAATGACAGCCAATCATAATATAGTGAAAGGGATGAAATAAGATCCGATAAACCCCTGTCCATTGTTGGAACATTCCAGACTAATGTTCTCAGGATATGATCGCTCGTCCCCTTGTCCATCTAGATCTCGTTATCCCTGTTAGTGCTGTCGATGATGCTCCCGCTCATACTATGGGAAAACACATTGAACGATTCCCATTTATCATTAAAAGATGGAAACTCTCCACTGAGATAATTAGAGTCTATGGAGACGAACATTAATCACAGTCACCGAACAAACAGGTTCAGTTAACCCCTTCCTTACATAACATTTCATATCGTAATAAAAGAGAATATTTACTCAGTCTCGATGGAATGGATGAGGGTTACTGACGGACGGACTATAAATATTCCTTTTTTTTTCAAATTTTTCCTTGTACGTGGGAGTATTGCCAGAGCACTGCGGGGCTGTATATGTCCCACTCTGTTTATAAAGGAGACAGTGATAAAATAACAGAGCAGCTGCATAAGATGTCTGCTGGAGAAATTTCTGGATACATTAAAGCAAGGGAGAAAGTGAGGATTGCAGATGCTAGAGGTCAGAGTCAAGAAAGTGGTGCTGGAAAAGCACAGCAGGTCAGGCAGCATCAGAGGAGCATTGACATTTCTTGTGTAAGCCCTTCATCAGGAATGAGGCTTGTGGTCCAAGCGAAATGAGAGATAATTGAGAAAGTGATGGGGTTGGGGAAGGTAGCTGATAATTTGATAGGTAGATGAAGGAAGGGTTGGAGATGATATGCTGGAGAGGAGGGTGGGGCAGAGAGATGGGAAGGAAGTTGGACAGGTAGGATGCGGCGGTGCTGAGTTGGAAGGTTGAAACTGGGATAAGTTACAGGGAGGGTAAATGAGAAAACTGGTGAATCCACATTGATCCTATGTGGTTGCAGGGTCCCAAGGCAAAAGTTAAGTCTTTCTTCCTCCAGGCGTCGGCTAGTTAAGATTTGGTGGTGGAGAAGGCCCAGGACCTGCATGTCCATGGCGGAGTGGGAGGGGGAGTTAAAGTGTTCAGCCACGGGGTGGTGGGGTTGGTTGGTGCGGGTGTCCCAGAGGATGTTCTCTGAAGTGTTCCACACATTGGCGTTCGGTCTCCCCAGTATCGAGGAGACATCAGGAGCAAAGGGTAGTGTAGACAACGTGTGTGGAAGTGCAGGTAAAACTCCGAAGGATGTGGAAGGATTCTATGGGATCTCGGACAGAGATGAGGGGGAGGTGAGGGTGCAGCTTTTCTAATTCTTGCGGTGGCTGGGGAAGGTGCCAGGAGTGGAGGGTGGGTTGTTGGGTGGCGTGAACCTGACAAAGGTGTCACGCCAGGAATGTTCTTTATGGAATGCAGATCGGGGTGGGAAGGGTAATATATCCATGGTGGTGGGGGCCTATTTGTGTGTGGCGCAAATGTGGGAGGATAATGCACTGTATCGAGAATTTTGGCGGGATGTTCTTTACCTGTTGAGTTTGGAGGGGTGATTGTTGAAGGCAGAGGTATGGGAAGTGGATGAGATGCTCTGGATGGCACAATTGACCATGTGAGAAGGGAAATTACTGTCTTTGAAGAAGGAGGCCATCTGGGATTTACACTGGGTTAAGAGCGTGGTCCTGAAAAGCAGAACGTGTCAGGCAGCATCCGAGGAGCAGGAAAATTCGACGTTTTTGTCAAAAGTCCTTAATCAGGAACAGCGCTTTTGCACGAAACATTGATTCTCTTACTCCTCGGATGCTGCCTGACTTGATGTGCTTTTCAAGCACCACACTCTCGACTGTAATCTCCCGTATCTGCAATATTCACTTTCGCCTACACGCTATGTTCAGCCAGTTCTGTAATACTACCTTTAAATTTGTTCTCACTGCTGTAGGAAATATGTTGTTAAACTAGAAAGCGTGCCAAAAAGATTTTCAAGTATATTGACAGTGTTGGGTGGGGCGGTGGTGGCTAGTGATGTTGAGCTACATGGAGAGTAGTAAATGAGAAAATGGGCTGGGACTATACATCCCTGGAGTTTGTTTCTGAAGAGTGACCTTATTGAGGTTTATCGTGGTTAATCCTGATGCTCGAGGGTGAGCTATGCGAAAGGCCAGGGAAATAGTCAGCACAATTATTCACATTAAAACTGGACAATTACTCATCGACAACATGTTGCCAAACGATAGAGGTAGACTGAAGAATTGGACTGGCCGGAGGAGTCAGAATTTGGACGGTCCAATCACATGAATGAGAATAAAAGTAAAGGCATTGCCATATCACCTGAAAGGATTACTGATATCACATTCTCAATCCACCTCAGCGAACCAGACCAGCCAGCATACACCCAGAGGAGATATTTGTTCGGCTTGGAGCACTGCGCAGTCCAGGCTAGTGTACTGCTGAACAGCACCCTGCAATCAGTCCAGAGCGGAACTCTGGGCACACTGTAGCAGTGCAATGATCTATAAACCCAGATGACATATGTGTTCAGCAGGAAGCACTGTGCAGACCGGGTTGGTGCACAGTGCAATGCAACCACAATTTACTCAGAGTAGGCAGACCACATTGATTTATAAACCAAGATGAGAAATGCGACCAGGCTGTGGAACTGTGTCCATCATCTCAGTGCATTGCTCAGTAGGACTGTGTTAGATCACTGCCACAGTGTGGGGAAACTTGCAGCTCATGCTGGAAGTAACAGTATGTACAGCTCCAATCCATTTACAGCTCCATATATTCATTGTATCTTGACACAGGGGTGCGGTGGGTGTGAACATCACAACCAGAGAGAAATGGCGGGGAATCAGTTTAAGAATCAACAAGTGGGAGGGGTATGGGTAATATACAGAGAGAGCGAGATTGAGAGACAATGTCGGGAAGGATGTGTTCCCAGGATCCAGAATTCTGAAATGAAGACATTTCAACGGTCCTGCAACATGAGCCAGAGTTTCCAGGAATGGTGGGTGAATGGGATATTGGTGTGAGTTCAGATGATGAAGAGTATTGGATGAGCATTTGTTTGGCAGCTTTGTAACTGTCAGTAGGGTCAGCAGAATCTTCGACACATTGGGCTGCATCTAACAATAATTTATCACAGTGACATTTTCACTGAGTATGACTGAAGGATTTTCTGTATTAGACTGAGCTAGTTTCCTGTTGATATCTCAACGAACTCACCTCATTAACTACCTATCCCACCCCATGGCATCCCTCTCATTCAATGCCAGCTCGATTTTCCTTCATGGTTGGAGGTACTCATGAACGTCCACATAACGTTAGATATTCCGTGATCCCTGGCCATCTTCAAAAGGCCAAAGGGCACACGTTTCTGCTTTCTCCGGTTGGAGCTGCCCTGCACAGTTTACCCTGTGCATGGCAGATAACGGTTTGTCAACAGAGTCACGGAAGTCCTGGTGAATGGGCTAGTACAGAGGAGGACCATTCTCTTCCCATGTGGGCTACACTACCAGACGCATCGAGCTTGGTCTGAACTCACCACCCAATTCAGTAGAGTTTCTGCGGTCTGAAGAAAGGTCCAGCAATACAGGACAACAACCTTCCCGGTTCTGTCAGGACAAGGGTCACCGTATTCTCTCTGCTTCCTCATACTCACTGCATATCTGTTATAACACCGACCCCTGAACAAGGTTCATGCTCTACCATTCTCACTCCTGCCAGCAGTCTCCCTTTCTCTCTCTCTCCCTCCACTTTACCCCCCACCCCCCACACCAATAAAGCTGCATAGATAAAACAGTGTGGACTGACTCCCTCCGGACACCTCACCATGTCCCTCACCTATACCAGCACGAACAGCAGGGCCACCCACTCCCACCCTTCTCCCTCCCTTTCTCGCATTCCATGAGAAACAGCCTGAAATAGGACAGTATGGGCCAAGTCGGGTGTGGCTTATGTGTAGTGCCTGAGATACATCCCATCACCCCCACACGACACGTGGGGAGGACTCTGATAGGAGCATCAGAGGACCAAGACGCCTCGTGTGGAGATTCTGAAACATCCACGTCCCACCAAACAAGTAAGGAGCAATGCTCAGTGAAGGGCATTTCTCACTTAAAACCCACTGGCAGTTCTGTTCACCCCGACACAACATAAAATCCATGGCCATCTCCCTTTTAGGTTGAACTGGTAAAAATGAATCCCCAAGGTCTCGGTGGGCAGAAGCGTGGGCTCACAACACATCATCACTACCACCTCCCAGGAAGGGAGCACAGAGGCTTCCTCCTCCACCTCCTCCTGTAAACAGCTCAGATACTGAAACCAATCTGTAATATTTTCTGCTCTGCCCACTTGTCCTGACATCTTCAATAATCTGTGCTCATATACACGCAGTGCCCTCTGCTCCAACACCCCTTTATAGTGGTACAGAATGTATTGTATTAATTTCAGAATTATTCCTACCAAGTGCATCACCTCACACTGCACCTCACATTGACTCTGATCTCCCACAAACCTCAAACTTACACCAATGTGTCACTGTTCTGCTGGAGTTCCACGCTGATCTCCACGAAATTTATAATTCATCTAGGTTTGGTATCGATCTGCAAACATTGAAATTGTCCTACAGTCACACTCCACACAGAAATATTGACTCACTCACTATTGTGAACATGTACAATACTAACACACTCCCTGAAGACAGACCTAAATACTGGCAAACACCAGACAGAATAATTGAAATATTGACAAGGCTACCATGGAGCAAGAGAACTACTGACAGGCACTCCATGTCTCTATGTGTTTCTGTGTATTAGTGAGTGTCTTTATGACTCGGCATTAGTGTGAATCTATCTGTGTACATCAGTGTTAGGCAAGTCTGCAGTGTCTATGGTGCTTACAATGATGTAGTATCCCCCAGATACGAGTCCCGATGAACGGTCCTTTCACATTTGTCCACAGATGCTGTCAGACTGGCTGAGCTTTCTGTTGCTGTCAGTCTCTGCTGGCCTCCCCATACAACTGTACAGGTGGGAGTGGAGGGTGAAAATCATCAGAGATTCGGTTTGGGAGGGACAGAGGGAGGGTAGCAGCTCACAGCACCATCCAAACACAGGCAGACACACACACAGAAACACACACACATAGATATACAGAAACACACCCACACACAGACACACACGCACGCACACAAATAGACATGCACACACAGACACACACACACAGCGTCAAAAACAGATACATGCACACACTCACAGAAACAAAAACACACGCAGACACACATCCAGCTGCACACAGACATACACACACACACTCACAGAAACCCCCCCACACACAGACACAACCACACAAACACACACACAGATGCAGAATGACACAGACGCACTAGCCGATACACAGAAACATACATACGCCGACTGACATACATGCGCACACTCGTGTCCCTGAGCCCTACATTCTGATGTTCCATTCAGCCCTTTGGACCTGCTACACAGGGGTAGATCGAGACCACTCCGATGGTTAGGTGTAGTTTCAGAAATGTACTTGGAAAATTCTGGCTGGTTCAGAAAGTGAACCGCCACCCCCAATCCATCTTTCCAGGCTTCCCTTCCTTTGGTCAGAAAAGAACTGGAGCCGAAAAATCTGAAGTTACAAGGGGGCAGATGATGGCTTATTTTGGAACAGCACTGAGGCAGAGCTGGAGATATTATAGTGGGGGGTGTAGGCAGGGTTGATAATAGAGAGAATATAGAGACATAAGACAGTTCAGGGCAAAAGGAAAACTCGTGTCTGAACAGTCTTGTTCCTTCTTAGATGTTTATGAGTGAGGATAGGAAAATTGGTAGAAATGAAGTGGAATTTGTGAATGAAGCTGAGATAACAGGTTTTGTATTTGTTAAATATAAATAACAGAAATAGCAATAATCTTCACCATCGCTAATAGAATTGACAGAAATAGGCTTACCAGGGACAACAATAATAGCGAGTATAGGATAGTAAACTGCCTGAATAATCATTAGGACGGGTCGTATCCGCAACTCTAACCATGCCCAATCCCGAGAAAGCAAGTATAGACCAAAGGATAAACTACTGTCCATTGTTGGAACATTCGAGTCTAATCTTCTCAGATTCTGAGCCATTGTTGGAACATTCCAGTCTGTTGTTCTAAGAGTCTCTTCCTCTCCCTCTCCCTGCAGCTACTGACCCCAATCAGCTTGAGGATGACGCTGCCGCTGATACCAAAGAATAACAGGTTGAACCAAACCCCTTACTAATGGAAGAGGAAAACCTTTCAATGACACAGTTAGTATCCATGGAGACTGACATCAATCACAGTCAATGTAAAAGCAGCTCCAGTTTACCCTTTCACTACAATCCTTATAAGTCACAATAATATTTGGTCTATTTGGGATGTTGACATCGCTGAATATTGGGCTAATAACATCATCTCCAATTGTAAAGTTAGGGGTGAGACAAAGAGATGATGCATTCTATTCACTAGCTCGATGATCCTACGATGTTTTGGCAGGGTCGGAATTGCTGGGCTCCCAAGGCCAGCTGTGTCTGATGACCAGGCCTGCTGTATCCTTTCGTTTTATTTATTTATGCTTAACTTTGACATTTATCTTACCATCATTTAACGGCTTAGGTGGGTTTAGGTATTTCTGAGAGGGTCCTACAGTGCCATAAACAGTGTAATTACAGTCCATGCCTCGTGGTCCTTGCAGCTGCGGCCTGGTCCTGTGGAGTGACGGTCAAGCTGTCACGGAACCAGGATTCTTCGTTTCACCTTCCCCTAGTTATTGCTAGGGTCTCAGCAGGATTGGAAGGCTGGAAATCTCTCCCAGGTGCTACACTCTCTCTGAGATTTCTCTCAGAATTGTCTTTTTGATGTTCCTTCCTCCTGCATTGGAGAACTGCAGGTGATACAATCCGTTTCCTGAATTTTCTGTTTGATAAATGTGCATTTATAGGATGTTACCATATTGGAACAGTTATTGTTTAGGAGTTAAACACTCTATTATTCTGCTTTTTTGTGTTTTGTCAGCAGTGGTTGAATGAATTGTGTTTTGATTAATGTCGAATATTTTCACAAAGCGAATTGCATCTGAAACACAGCATCTCACGTTTATCTTTAAAATAAGAAAATGTTCCGGACAAGATTACCTTCGTCATATATTTTGAGATGTGTCTGCTGAGATCCATAACAAAAAGGACAGATACTCACATTTCAATTGGCTAATTACTTAACGAACAACATGTTGCAGAAACACGAGATTTGAAAGCGGAATGCGCCATGCTGGAGGAGTGATAGATCTATCAAGAATTATATCTCACATTTAATCCACCTCACAGTTCCAGCACAGACCGTATAAGCCCAGATGAGATATCTACTCAACATAGACCACTGTGCAGACCAGGTTCAGTACAACCCAGCAGTCAATCCAGAATGGAATATAGCACAGGTCTCTCCAGTCCACTAGCTATCTGTCCAACACGTGGAGCAGTACAGTACGCACCGATGCATTGATTCAGAAACACTGGTGAAATGGTCTGTCCAACATGGGGTGATATGTAGCCCACACCAGTGTCTTGCTCTATCGACGTGGACAAGGCGTCTGTATGGTATGGGCAGCTGTGCAGTGAATGGATCTGTAAACCTGGAACAGTTACCGTCAAAGCAGCTGTTTTCACCTCTCCAGTACATTGCTCATTAACACTGTGTTATATCACTGCCCATAGTGAAGAAACGTGCAGCCCATGCTGGAAGTGACAGGATGTGCAGCTCCCATCAACTTACAGCCCCATATGTCCATTGTGCCATGACAAGGGGGTGCTGTGGGTGTGAACGTCACTGCCAGAGAGAGATGGCAGGGAGTCAGTTTAAATATCAACAAACAAAATATTTTTGGGTAAAAAAGGGGAAGGGAGATTGAAAGACAATTTCATGGAAGATCACAGGTTTCAGAATGCTGAAATGAAGATATTTTGACAGCATGCTGCAACGTGAGCCAGTATTCCCAGGAATGATGGGTGAATGGGATATTGGTGTGAGTTCGGATGATGGAGAGTTTTGGGTGAGCATTTGTTCTTCAGCTTTGTAACTGTGAGTGGAGTCAACAGATTCTTCAACTCATTGGGCAGAAACTAACAATAATTTATCTCAGTGCCTTTTTCATTGAGTGTGACTGAGAAGTTTCCTGGTGTTAGCTTATCGAACTCACCTCACTAACTACACCTCCCTCACCCCCCCCCCCCACATTGGTGTCTCTCTCATGCAATACCAGCCTAATTCTCCCACCCTTCATGGCTGGAGGTAAACACCATCGCTTGGATTCCCCGTGGATGTTCTGTGATCCCTGCCACTGGCACCATTTTGAAACGGCCAATTGGCACACGGTTGAGCTTTCTCAATTTGGAGCTGCCCTGCACAGTGGTGTGAGCTCACCACCCAGCTCAGTGCAGGATCTGCGGTCTGAAGAAATGTCCAACAATACAGGACAGGCATCAATAACCTTCTCCATTCTGCCAGGATAAGGGTCACCGTCTTCCCTCTGCTCCCGAACACTCATTGAAATCTGTTAGACTATCTACCCCTGACAAGGCGCATGCTCAACCACTCTCACTGCTGCATGCAACACCTTCTCTCTCCCTCTCTCTCTCTCTCTCTCTCTCTCTCTCTCTCCACTTTATCCCCACACTATGAACACTGCATATCTGTTAGAGCACCTACCCAAACAAGGCTCATGCTCCACCACTCTCACGGTTGCACGCAGTTCCTTTCCTCTTTCTCTCTTTCTTTCTCGCCTTTCCAATACCCTCACATGGTGAGAGAATATTCTGGAGAATACCGATTATGCGATGTTCCAGAAAATGTTCTAAATAATTTCCTTTTTCAGAAAAATGTCAGTGCACCAGTATGTAACATATAAGGGGAAGGAGTAGAGATGTATGTTTTTCAAATCACTTCCAATTAAAATCCATCATGACGCCAATCAACCCTTCAAATGTTCTCTGGCATATAATAAGATTGCGTATTATTTCATGGTTTTCTCAGCTCCGTGTTGCAGGAGCTTTCAGTTATTCAACCACCTGGGTTACTGCCACTGACCAGAGGACACTCAGGCACTTTTACACCGGTTTTCTTCAAACGCCTGTTCGAGGGCATTTCCCACGGGGACGGACACTCCAAACAATATATTCCATCAGTTGCATACTTTTATGTAATGATAAGCTCATTTTACACAGACTAACCAAAATCTGCACTTATTTTATGGTTATCGGTAAGCAATAGCAATTAGCATTCTGGTTATTTCACTTGTCTCACCTTGTATTATTCAGTCAAAGACAGCTTTCAAACACTTGTCTCGTTATAAAATACAATTTCTAGCCGAGAACATTTTTATCCTCAGCCGTTATCTTCACCGTTATCTGAATTGTACCTTTTTCCCTTGTTAGGAAAGTTTCTATTGTCCTTTGTGGATGTTTCTGTCTGGAAAAGTTACACAGTCTCCCACTCATTTGGCTGGATGGCTGGTTTGTGATACAGAGGGATGACGCCTACGCAGGTTCAATTTCCCACGCACACAGAGGTTTACTATGAAGAGGACGCTCTCTCAAACTCACCCCAACACCTCAGGTTCGCTGACCCTCAGGTTTAACCACCACGAGTGGCCTCTGTCTCATGAACAAACAGCCCCATGGTCTTTTGGAATTTTATTCTATCACTTTTGCATTTATTTTATTTACCTACAATACCATTTTTTTTTGCATTATGTTCCTGGATGTTTTGGATTCGTGTCATTTTGTATTACTGCCAGCATTTCCCCCACACTGCATATTCCTTCACATAATCATTGACTCCAGTGTTATCTATAAAACTTCTGTCTGAACCTCAAAAATATTCAATATCTCTGCCTCCAATACTCTGCGGGAAGAGATTTCCAAAGTCGCACAACACTGAGAAAATAATAAACAACCACATCTGGGGTGCGAAGTTGTTATTTTTTCTCCTTACCTGAGAAAGGATACAATTTCACTGGAAGCAGTTCAGAGATATTTCACTTCACGTATTCCTGGGATGAAGGGCTTTTATTATGGAGGCTTTAACAGATTATTCTTGGAATGCAAGGTGATCTTATTGAAATATGCAAAACCTTGAGGAGCATGGATCAGATAAATAATCATTGGGTGCTTGTCTAATCCAAACTTGTCATTGTCATAGAACCTTTATTGTGTGGAGCAGGACATTCAGTCCATTGAGTCCACACTGGCACACTGAACGGCATCCCACCCAGACCTATCCCCCTACCCTAACCATGTAATCCTGCGTTTTTCATGACTAAACCAGCTAACCTACACATCCCTGAGCACTATGGGCAATTGAGCATGGTCAATTAAGTCTAACATGCACATCTTTGGACTGTGGGAGGAAATTGTATCATCGGGAGGAAACATACACAGACACGGGAAGAATTGAATGTTGCAATTGAACTCAGCTTCTTGGTGATATGATGCAGCAGAGCTAACCACAGGTCCACCATGCTACTCCATTATTTCTGTTAGTTATGTAAGACTAACTAAAGAAATCTGCCTGACTTGTTCCTATCACTGAACCTGACCCAGACTGAGACCTTTATCATCGGCCATATCTCCAACCTGGTTACATTTAAATTTATTGCAAACAATGGAGGAGCTGTACTAGAAAGATTAACAGTCGCACCCTACAACCACAGTCAGAACCGGAGTGACGATAATTCACAAAGTGGGCATTTATTCAAGTGCGAATATTTTTCCCCAGATGTTTGTGATGGCTGAATCTTTATAGTATATCTAGGCTGGCTTTGTCTGATTTTCCAAAGACATGTGAATCAGGGATAATGGTGCATGTAGAGAAAAGTGCAGCTGAGAGCACAATGAGATGAACCATGACCTACTTTACTGGTGGAGTAGTGTCAAAGGGCCGAATGGCCCACTCGTGTCCATCAGCCCTGTGTTCTAATGGTCCATTTAGCCCTTCGGACCTGATAAACAGGAACAGATGGAGGTCACTCCGATGGTTAGGCCTTGTTTCGAAAATGTACTCGTGGAATCCAGACTTGTTCAACTCCATTTTCCTGCTACCCCCCCTCGTATCTCTCAACTCGCTTGCATGCCCGAAACCAATTCACCCCCTCTGTAAATACATTCAGTGACCCACCTTCTACAACTGGCTGGGTTCGGGAATTCCAGACCTTCACTATCTTCTGAAAGATGGCATTTCTGTACACCTCAGTTTCAAATCGATATCCCTTATTCTGTATCAATGTCCCGGTGTGAGACACTCTGCCCAGGTGTGGAACCACATTCTCAACAAATACCTTGTCAAGCCCCCTCTGTACCTTGTCCATTTCAGTCATGTCACCCTCATTAATTTCAAGCACAATGAATAATGCCTCACCAATTGAGATGTATTCAATAATTCAACCCTATCATCCCAGAAACCCGCTTAATGTACCAATCTAGTTCCTTTCTGTATCAGCATGCTGACTTTATGTTTCATGCGCAGGAACACTCCAATCCCTTTGTCCTGCTCCTTTGTTGGGACTCCTTTCCATTAAAATAATAGCCTGCCTTTTGGTTTTCAGTGTCATCCTCAAACTCGGATGTGTATTGCACTCAGTTCCCTCCTTCAGGCTCTCAGTATAGATGTAAATAATGAAGCCATTGGACTGATATTGGTGCTTCTCCAGTAGATATGTTTTTATCATAAAGATCGATGAATACTGACTCTCAAATTTCTATGAGAAAACCATCCGTCATCCCATGTTATCCATCATATTATGAGTTTCTGTCTGGTGGAAGAACCTTTACTTTGTGATACCTTGTGGAAAATCTTGGGAAAGCCTCATGTCTATCAGTTCCCCTTTATCAAGTCCGCTTGTTACATTCTTAGGGATCTCCAGATAAACTTTGCATGATTTTACAAGGCAAAATATAGTTTCCCTTTAACAAAACCATGCGGACTCTGCCTGAAGCTTTTCTAAATGCCCTGCAATTCCTTCCTTAATAACAGACTGTCGCAGATTCCCAGCAATAATTGTTAGTCTAAATGGTTTCTGCTTTCTGTCTCGCTCCATTGTTGAAAACAGGCGCCATATTGGAGCTTCACGAGTTTCACTGGAACACTTCTGTAATCCAGAGACTGATGGAATATTTCACAGAGTGGCACCAGTCACTCTGTAACCACTTCTTTTAAAGCCAATTATGAATTACTGCTGACCTACCTATCCTTAGTCTTATCTGTTGTTAAAAACCTCGTACCTTTTGTTAGAGACAGTTCGAGAACCCTCCTATTATCATTTTCTTGATGGTTTTAAAATACTTACAGTGCTTTCCCTGTGAGGATTGTGTTAAATACTGGTGTAAATTATCTGCCTGTTCCCTGTAGCCACTTTCCCAGTCACACCCTCCGGATCTACCCAATATACTTTACTGACTTTCTTTGTACCAAAGGTCACCCACTCATCTTCAACTTTTTATATACACACAGAAAACCTTGTGATGCTTGATTTTATATGTCTTACCAATTTATTTACATCATGTCTTTTCATCCTTTTTTCCATCTATTTCTTGCTTTTTTCCCTCGCTTTCTAGATTCATACAGTCATATTGCGTGCACACATTTCATCCAACCTGCCCATGCTGACCAGGTTTTCCAAACTAAACTTGTCTCATCTGATTGCATCTAGTGCACATGCCTCTAAACACTTCCCATTCATATCTTTGTCCAAATGTCTCTTAAATTTTGCCGCTGTACTTGCATGTACCAGCTCATCTGACAGCTCATTCCATGTACAGCCTCCTCTGCATAAAAGGGTTGCGTTTGGTCCATGTTAAATCTTCATTTTCATAACTTCACATTCTGAACCCATTATAGGTGTTCTCCATTTTACGTGCATTCTTGACCTTGTCTATGTTTTGTTTATGTTGCACTCAGGAGAGAGAAACCATTTCTCCCATTCAAACTTCAATATACACCCAATTCACATCTGCTTCTCTTTCACCACAATCAAAAATCCCTCCTCTGTAACATTGCAGCTCGACATGCTCTGTTTCCCTTCATCCCTCGTCCACTTTTGTCAAGGGATAAAAACGTCCTTTTCAGTTGTGAACAATGGTTAATCTGGACTTGATATACTATCTCTGTTTCTGTCTCCACAGATGCTGCCAGACCTGCTGAGTTTCTCCAGCAATTTCTGGTTTTGAATAGCTTGAAAGACGTGTATCAAAGCTGCTCAAATGCCCTGTCTAAGATGGAGCACCATAAACTAGGAAGTGAACAATAACGCAAACTGTACAAATTCGTTGGTTCTGAAATTACATAAGATTGGCATTATTGACACTACAAAGTTCTTAACCAAGGCCGTGGAGTGAAACAGAGAGAAACAGTTACAAAGTTAAAACAGAAAGTGGCACGACTGGACGGAAAAGATTCAGATGAATATTAGAATTGGAATTGTTACAGTATGGAAACAGGCACTTCGGCCCAAGAAGTCCACACCGATCCTCTGAAGACTAAACCAACCAGAACCATTCCCTATCCTATGATTACCCCTGACTAATGGACATAACCTGCATATTCCTGAACACGGTAGGCAGTTCAGCAAGGTAAATAACATCCACACTTTTGGATTGTGGGTGGGAACCAGAGCATGCAGAAACAAAAAACTCACACAGACACAGGGAAAATGTGCAAGAGAGTTGGAATCGGACCTGGGTCCCCAGCGCTTTGATGCAGCATCGCTTTCTACTGAGCCACGATGCTGCCACACAGAAAATATGTCGGGGTTTTCAGAAAGATGACAAGTAAGAGTTGTGACAACGTGGACAGACACTCAGAGGAATGAGAATATTAAAATGGAAGTGTTACCACATCAGTCACAGGGTAGGACACGGGGTGATGGGTGACTGGGTCTCGGTGTGAACTGGGGGAACAGACAGCTGAATTGCATTTCAGAAATTGCAGCTCAAATCTGGAAATTCATGTGGTGCTGTAGATCACAGCTGGACAGAAGGAGAATTGCATTCAGTTACAACCTGTAACGTTTTTCCCAGTCTAATCTTTTAGTCTATTATTCCCATTATCGGATCGATGTTTCATTGCCGATTGTGGTTGAATATACCAGGGTCAGAACCATGTGTATCTAAAACTGATGACAATCCATTTAAAGCTATCACACTGACTACTGTACTTACATTCCAAACAGCAGGACTAATACCTGATAGAGCGTGCAACATGATTACAAAGCAAACATATCAGATCGAAGCTCTGCAGTCCTGCCACATCCAGTCAGAAACGGAGTTGAACCAGGGAACAACTGACAAGGGAAAAGGACTCCACAAATATTATTTGAAAACTATGTTCATTGGGATTAGGGCGTCGCTGACTCGGTCAGTATTTATTGCCCAGAGGACTGTTAAGAGTCAATGAATTTGCTGTGTGTCTGGAGTTACATGTGGGCCAGAGCAGGTATGGATGGCAGTTTCCTTCCTTAAAGGATATCAGTGAACCAAATCGATTTCGCCCACAATAAGGAAATGACCCATGATCATCATTAAACTCTTAATCCCAAACATTTATTGAATTTGAATTCCATCATGTACTGTAACAGGATTCGAACTCGGGTCACCAGAAGATTCCTGGGGTTGTTAGACTAACCCATCAGCAGCAACACCACTCGGCTATTGCTTTACCAATCGCCGAAAAGAATGGAACCTTCCTGCACATCAGTGTAAAAGACAATGATGCAATGTATACGCCATCCTCAGCCAGAAGTGTTGCTTGGATGATCCCCCAGAATCAAGGATGCCAGACTTCAAACAATTCGATTCGCTGCACGTAAATTAAGAAACAACTGAACACAGTATATAGACAAAGGGAATGGGCCCTGACACCATTCCTGCAATAGAACCACAGACTTGTGCTGCATAACAAGCCGTGTCTCCGTTGAAGCTGTTTCATTCCAGCTACAACTCTGACATCTCCCTGGCAATGTGGAAAATTACACAGAAGTGTCCCGTCCCCTAAGAGGAGAATAATTACAATCTGACCAATTACCACCCCCTCAGTTTCATCACCATTATCAAATTGATGGGAATTCATTTGACGGAGCTGTCGGCCAGCACAGAAATAACGTGCACATTGCTGTGTCCGATAGGCCCCCATGTGGAGATGGTGTTGCTGTGGAAATGTCACTGGATTACTAATCCAGACCAGAAGAATGCTCTGACAGCTGGTGGAAGTTCGATATAATTAATAAAATATCGAGATATAAAATCTGGTGTTAGTAATATTGACCATGAAGCGCATGTCCATTGTGAACGTAAATTTCCTTCCCCTATGCACATTCAGAAAGTGAATCTCCCATGCTTTCCTGGTGGAGCCAAAACGTGACTCCAGATATACAGACATGTGGTAAACTCTTCAATGGTCTCTGAAGCGGCCATGCAAGGCCGTTATATGAAACTTCTCCAAGTTCTTAAAGGATAAAAATGAAATAACACCCGGCACCAGCCTCTGTATCGGAAAAGGGAATAGGAAGCACAGTCCTGTCGACACTGCAGAGACCTCCTTTCTTACATCTGAGAGCTTATGACAACATTAACAGAGCTTCCCACAGACTGCACAGAAACATCGTGAAATGAGTAGGCCTTTCAACACATTGAGCCTTCCCCACTCTAGGTTTAGGCCAAACAAGTTTTAAATTAGCTTTTTCCTAATACTATATACTGTTCAAAGTTTGTGAGAAGATTCATAGCTCGGGTGCTCGTTGCTGTGGTTCTGTTCGCCGAGCTGGGAGTTTTTCTTGCAAACGTTTCGTCCCATTTCTAGGTGATATCTTCAGTGCTTGGGAGCCTCCTGTGAAGCTCTTCTGTGCTGATTCTTCCGGCATTTATACTGGTTTGAATCTGTCGCTTCCGGTTGTCAGTAGCAGTTTGCTGCAGTAGCCGGTATATCAGGTCGAGGTCGATGTGTCTGTTAATCGAATGCGTGGATGCGTGCCATGCTTCTAGGAATTCCCTGGCTATTCTCTGTTTGGCGTGTCCTATAATAGTGGTGTTGTCCCAATCGAATTCATGTTGTTTGTCGAATTCGTTTTAAGTAAATACCTATACAAGGTATTCAACAAAAACGGATACCTGCGCAATTTCATCAACAGATGCCTCAGGAAAGACAACGAAAGGAGGACATGCGGCAACCCAAAGGACTGGCCACACTCCCATACATCAGGAGCATTTCTGAACTGACAGCCAGACTGCTGCGACCACTAGGACTCATAACAGCACACAAGTCAACAGCCACTCTCAGACAACAACTCACAAGGACAAAGGACCCAATACCCAGCATGAGCAAAACCAATGTAGTGTACAAAATCCCATGCAAGGACTGCACAAAACACGACATAGGACAACAGGAAGACAGCTAACAACCCGCATCCATGAACACCAACCGTCCACGAAACGACACGACCAGCTATCCCTAGTAGCCGTAAACTCAGATGACAAACAACATGAATTCGATTGGGACAACACCACTATTAAATGATAGGCCAAACAGAAAACAGCCAGGGAATTCCTAGAAGCATGGCACTCATCCACGAATTCGATTAACAGACACATCGACCTAGACCCTATATACCGGCCACTGCAGCGAACAGCTACTGACAACCGGAAGCGGCAGATTCAAACCAGTAGAAATGCCGGAAGAATCAGCACAGAAACGCTTCACAGGAGGCTCCCAAGCACTTAAGATCTCACCTAGAAAGGGGACGAAACGTTTGCAAGAAAAACTCCCAGCTCGGCGAACAGAACCACAACAACTATATACTGTATATACTTTGAAGTGGTCATATATCAGAAAAAAAATGAAGTAGGAACTTTGGTCCGTCAACTTTGCTCACCCATTCAATATAACAATGGCTGATCCTGTACCTCCACTCCAAACATCTGCAGCAACTTAACTCCTTTAGTGTCGAGAAGTCCTTATTTATATTCAGTGCCTTAGCGTACGCAGTCTTATATGGGACAGAATTCCCCAGGTTCACCAGTCTGCGAGTGCAGACATTTATTCTCATCTCATTTCAGAGTGGCTTGCCTGTACCTAATACCGTGACCCTTGTTTTAGATGTCCCAGCCAGTGGAATTATAATCCCTGCTGACAATCTGTTTCACCATGTCAGAGTTTTATATATTTCACTGAGATCTCCACCCATTTTCCTGAACTCCACGGAATACAGGCCCAGTTGCCTGAAACTCTGCTCCCACAACAAGCCTGTCATCCCAGAGATCAGTCTGGTCATACTTCGCTGCTCTCCCTCAACATCAGGTTTGCCTTTTATTAGATAAGGAGACCAAAAGTACACAGAATACTGCACAATGTTCGAGATGGGAGCACACCAACGCCCCGTGTAGCTGCAGTAAGACACACCTGACTCAAATCCCCCGGAAATGAAGTTCAACACAATCATTTATCTTCCTATCTGCTTTCTGTTGCAGCAGTATTGCTTTCTGTGACTGGTGTACAAGGAAATCGAGATCCTTTTCAATGACACAGGTCAGCACTTGGTGGGTTATATATACTGGTCAGTGTGCCATTACCAATCCCAGTATTGACTTCTAGCTTCAGAACTCACTGCCCTGCATGGACCTTGGAGTTTGTTGAAGAAGTCAACAAAAGTATACACATAAGTATCTTCATGCGGCAACGTTTTTTACATTAATTCCTTTTGAAATGCTAGCCTGTTCGTCTATTTTTTCCAACCAAATTGCTCAATGTTACGTCTATCCACATTGTTCTTCAGCTGCCACATATTTTACAATTTCCTCCAATTGTCTCAATCACCTTGAAACTTTTTTATATCCTCCCCACCCACTCACAATCTCAGTTTGGTACCATCAGCTGATTTGGAAAGATTATATTTAACACCCAAATGTTTGATCTGTTTTCTAAATAGATGGGGCCCAAATATCAATTCCTGGATTATCCCACTAGTTATTGCTTTCTCTCACAAAATGTATGGAAAGGTTGATGCTGATTCCCTTTTTCCTGTCAGCTCTCCAATTCTCAACCCCTGCCACTATATTAGGTCTGGCTGTTACACACTGTTATGGGCCAGGACAGACCCCCTCAAATCATTTCAAGGAAATAGTGCAGACCAAACTATGCTCATTGATTTAAGCAAATGTAAGGTGGATATTCCAGGAGTGATGCAGCTGGTCAAATCACTTCGTTTTAAACAAAACTGAATGTCTTTACAAGATTACTGAGTGAGACACAAACACAAGAGGATACAATACAGAATAACTTAACCTATCCTAAAACACAACAGATTATCCCAATTTAATGATGGTATTCCAAACACTTGATATAATCCCCATTAACACCCCATGGCAAAACCGAATGGATAAAAAAAGTCAAACCCAGTTTCTCAGAGGAGAGATGTCAGAGAGAGGGAGGAACAACATGGAACAACATCTTTGGATCCGGTAACTTCACAACTGCTGCCTGCTTTAAGTAAACAGCCAGATTGCGGAAAATCAGACCAAACAAACCAAAGCAGTGGAGCTGAACTGAGATAACTGGCCACTCCCCTTTCATAAGAACAGAAGAACAGAAGAACCAGGAGCACGAATAGACCGTTTGGTCCTCTGCCACACAATAAGATCATGACTGATCTACTCGTGGACACTGATCTACCTCCCGCGCTCCCATCGTATCCCTTATTTACTTTATTGCTCAAAAAGTATCTATCTTAGCTTTAAAACCGTTTACTGAAGTAGTACCAATTACTTAACTGCACAGGGAATTCCAAAGATTACAAACCTCTCGATGAAGATATTCCTTCTCAATTCAATCCTAAATCTACTCCCTCTAATATTGAGGCCATTCCCTCTTGTCTTAGCTTCACCTGCCAGTGGACACATCCTCTCTACTTCGATCTTATAAAGTCCCTGCATAATTTTACATGTTTCTATGAGATCATCCTGTCATTCTTCTAAATTCCAATGAAAATAGTTCCAGTCTGCTAACTCACACCTCATAAGCAAACCCCCTCACCTCTGGAATCATCCGATTAAAACACCTCTGCACCCCCTAATGCGCCAGTATACCCTTCTTGAAATGATGAGACCAAAACTGCATACAGTACTCCAGGTGTGGCCTTACCAGCACCCTGGACAGCTGCAACATGACCTCCCTGCTTATAACCTAAATCCCTTTAGCAATGAAGGGCAACATTCCATTTGCTTTCCTCAGTATTTGCGGTACTTGCAGACCAGCCTTCTGTGATTCATGCGCATGGACACGCAGGTCCCTCTGTATGACAACATGCTGCAACGTTTTACCATTCAAGTAATAATCATTTTTTACTGGCACTCCCAACAAAATGGATGACATCACAGTTATCAACATTGTATTCCATCTGCCAGACCTTTACCCACTCACTCAAATTATCTATGTTCATCCACGAAGTCTCACAGTCCTCTGCATGCTTTGCTATGAAACGCATCTTCGTGTCATCTGCAAACCTTGTCACACTACATGTTCTCTCCAACTCCAAATCATCTGTATAAATTGTGAATAATTGTGGCCTCAACACCCATCTCTGAAGCACACCACTAGGTATTGATTGTCAGCCAGAATATCACTCACTTACACTCACAATTTGCTTCCTGTTATTCAAACAATCATTTATAATGCTGATAATTTACACGTAACACCATGCACCTTTTTCTTATGCAGCAGCTTCTTGTGCAGCAACTTGTTGAAGTTCTTTTGGAAATCTCGGTATACCATAGCCACTGGGGCCTTGTTATCCATCTTGCTCGCATTGTCTCCAAAGATTTCCAAAAGACTTGTTAGACATGACCTGTTCTTCATGAACCCATGTTGCGTCTACACAATGGGACGATTTCTAACGAAGTGCCTTGCTGTTTCTTCCTTGATAATACACTCAAGCAGTTTCCCCACTACACAGGGAAAGCTAACTGGTCTATAATTCCCCATATTTTGTTTAATTCCCTTTTTAAACAGTGGCATCACATTTGCTGTTTTCCAATCTGCGGGGACTGCCCTGGAGTTCAGCAAATTTTACCAAATTGCCACAATTGCATTTTCTCCTTCTCCCGCTATCTCTTCTGTAACCCTGGGATTCGTTCCTTCAGGGCCAGGAGACGTGCCTACCCTCAGCTCCTTTACATTCCCCAACACGATCTCTTCCATTATAATGATTGTTTCCAAGATCTTCACTTACCTTCGACTCTTTGTCAATTACTAACATGCTATTAGCGTCCTCCACTACGGTGACAGATACAAAACACCTGTTCAATGCCACGGCCATTTCGTCATATCCTTTAACTCAATGACCCTTCCCATCCTCTGAAGGACCAACATTTACTTGAGCCTTGCTTTTTCATTCTATATATTAAGCTATATACCATCATCTATCTATCTTTATATTGTGCACTTTTTCCCCTCTCGTGTTCTATCATTCTTTTCTTTGTAGTTATTTTTGTGGCTTTCTGTTAACCTGTAAAATGTTTCCCCAATCTTCTAGGTTTCCGCTGTTCTTGGCCACTTCGCATTCATTCTCTTTCAATTTGATAGCGTCCCTTATTTTCTAAGACACAATTGACAGATTACCCATTTTCTTAGAGTCTTTCCTTTTCACTGGAATATACTTTTGCCACAGAAATTAAAAATCTCCTTTGAAAATTCTCGACTGCTTGTCAACTCTCCCATCATGAATATTTGTTTCGAGGCGACTTTAGCCATCTCCTCGCTCATTCTATTTTAGTCTGCCTTGCTGAAGCACAGGACCCTGGTATTGGATTTCATCTTCACAGTCTCAATCTGTATTCTAAATTCAACCATACTGTGATCACTCCTTTACTAAGATGTGAATAATTATTCTTGTCTCATTGTACATGACAAGACCTATGATACCTTGCTCCTCACAGTGCGTGCTTTCAGTTTAGACTTGAATGCATTCCCAAGTAGTCAACCCCAGACATTTTGGATTCGCTGCTTTTAAGACACCCATGAAAAATAAAATAAGGACAGAATAAACGTGTTAAAGGAGTAGCATTGTCATAACACTAGACTTGGGACTTCATTAAAAATGTTTCTGATAATCCAAATTCACTGCATCCATTGCTAGGCCATAATTAATTTCCCAATCAGTTTCTCAAACATGATTGGCCCTTAATAAATCGGCAATGACTTAATCTACGTTCATTAATTTTACATGAATGAAAATTTCTAAGTTCCCTGGTAATGCGTCCTTTCTAATAGACTCTTGTATTGTCCTGATTGCGATTTTGGTGCTAAGCCGACTGCCATTACCTGCCTCCTTTAGAAATAATGGAGTTAAATTTGCTGCTGTCAAATCTATGAATTCAGTTCCAGAATCATCAAGCATTTGGAAGAGGATAAACAGAGTATTCATTGTTACCTTGTCCACCTCCCTTACTAATTAACGAGGAGATTAACAGGACATGGGGATTTATCAGATTTCAGTCAATATATTTTCCCTAAAACTATTTATGTACGGATTTGATTCTATTTACTTTTTCTCAGTAGACTGAGAATTGCTTGGAATTTACTTTTTGAAATGTTTTCTTTTGGGAAGGCAGAACAGAAGTGGTTGCTTCACAGTCCTGCCATTTTCCTTTTCTCTGGTTTCAGCCTGTAAGGAAGATACAATTATTTTCTCTAACATTTCACCTTGGTATACTGTATGTTGAGAAGTTTTTACATTTCACTCTTGTAAATGTATGCTTCATAAACCCATCATTTCCTGTCTTAGACTGCTCAATGATTGATCTTCCACAGCCATACAATCACTGAAGCAATCTCTGTACACTCAGAAATACAGTACAATCTACATTAGTCCCACTTTCATACATCAGGCCCATAGACGTGAGTGCTTGTCCACGTACCTTTTAAAGGCTGTACGATGACCCACAACAACTGCACTCTCACAAAAATGCTTTCCAGACGCCAACGTCCTTTGGGTGAAAAACCATCCTGCAATCCTCTCTAAACCTCAAACCCTTCACTTTAAAAGTGTGATCATTTGTTCTTAACCCTCTGACTTAAAGGAACTGCTGCTGTCTATCTACCCTGTCTATGCCCTTCGTAATCTTGCTCTTCTAAATCACGCTCCCCTCAGTCTTCTCTGCTCCAAAGTAACCAACCCGAACTTATCCAGCCTCCCTCCATAGCTGATATGCTCCATTCCAGACAACATCCTGTTGAATCTCCTCTGCGCCACTTTCAGTGCAATCACATCTTTCCTGTAATGTGGATCCCTGAACTGCACGCAGTATTCCATTTTGGCCTAACCAAAGTGCCATATAGCTCTTGTAATCTATGCCTCGATTAGTAAAGGCTTTGCCTGCTGTCTCCAATTACTTCTTAACTAATCTATTAATCAGTCCCGTCACATTCAGGGATGTGTGGAGAAGCACTCTCTGAACTTGCGAGTCTGCAGCTATTTATTGGGTTCTCACCTGTCTGGTTCCTTTCTTCAAAGTGAATCACCTCATATTTATCAGGGTTACATTCCATCTGCCATTGATCTGCCCATCTGACCATTCCATCCGTATCCTCCTGTAACGCAAGATCTTCCTCCTCACTGCCAACCACCCGAGTAATCTATGTGTCAGACACAAACCTAATTATTACATTCACCCATGCCCCTTCAGTTAACATCTATATCATTTATGAATTCCACAAATAATAAGGGACACAGCACTGACGCACAAACAGTCTTCGACAACCACCTATTTTCTGCAATTGTTTCTCGAACACTGATCTGATACTCACTGGTCTGTAGTTCCTTGGTAAATCTCTACAGCCCTTCCCATAAAGGGTGTTCTCCAGTCCTCGGCACCTTACCTGTGACCAGATTGTATTTAAACATTTTCAACAGCGCCTTTCATCCCTTGTCTACAACAACAGCCTGAGATGTAACTGAGCTGGAACTAGGGACGTGTCCAATTTTATACCAGCCAAAACTATCAATCGTTGTATACATCTTACATCAATCTGCTCAAGAGCTTCTCAGCCCATCTTCTAGAATTCTGTCTCTGCATCATCCTTCTCCCAAGTAAAACAGGCATGAAGCTTTCATATATCAATCTATCAATGTTCACCAGATTCACAAACAGATTCCCGCCTTGATCTAAGGCCAAGTTTCGTCGGCAGAAAACCTTGCTATCTGAGGGATTAATCTGGAGAATGTCCATCCAGTGTAAGGGATCAGTATATTTTATTTAGATCAAGACATCAAAATTGTGTACAATGCTCCAGGTACAGTCTAGGAGAAATTGAGGACTGCAGATGCTGGAGATCAGAGCTGAAAAATGTGTTGCTGGTAAAGCGCAGCAGGTCAGGCAGCATCCAAGGAGCAGGAGAATGGATGTTTCGGGCATAAGCATTCCTGAAGAAGGGCTTATGCCCGAAACGTCGATTCTCCAGCTCCTTGGATTCTGCCTGACCTGCTGCGCTTTTCCAGCAACATATTTTTCAGCTCCAGGTACAGTCTCGCCAGCACTCTGTGTAACTAGTGCAGAATGTTTCTACTGCTCGTGTGAACAACTTACTGCTGAAGTTGGAATCTGAACTGAAACTAATACATGCTGGACACCACAGTGAGTCAGACAGCATCCATAAAAGAGAGCAAGATAACGCTTTGAGTCTAGTTGACCTTTCATTGTTTGTATTCGAATTCCCTTTAAATGAAGGCAAAATTAACTTAACTTTCCCTATTTGTATATGTTCCTCCCAATACCCTTTGCTTTAATGTTTTCTGCTGAGTTACTGTGTGTGCTGATTAAAAATCCTCCTGAATATCTGACTATATCGAATACATTGCTTTTCTATAGTTAGGTCTATAAGATATATCTTAAAACAAAACGTTTGTAAATTATAACTTCCCTTTCATAAATGCAGAATAATTCTCTTGAAGTTTGCTTTTCCTTTTACAGGAAATATCCTGGTGAAACTCCTCTGCACCCTCTTCAAAGCATCCACATCCTTTTGGTAAGGTGGCGATCAGAACTGTACGAACTATTTGAAATATTGTCGAACCAAAGCCATAGACAACTGTAACATGACCTGCCATCTCTTGTATAAAATATACTATAAAACAATCCCTCCTGTGGATGACGATTTAACTGGTCTGTACTTCACAACTTTCTCTTTTCTGCCGTTCTTAAAATGGTGGAATGCAGGAAGCAAAGTATGCTGTATGCCAGCTTGACCACTCTATAGACCTGCCCCTCGAAGGAACAGTGGATCTGAACATCCAGATCTCTATACATCAATTTTGCCCAGGGCTTTTTTCCATTTACCATATAGTTCATTCTTGAATTGGATTCTCCAAAATGCATCATCTCACGTTTGCCCAGATTGAACTCTATTTGCCATTGCTCTGCACAACTCTCCAATCTATCTATTTTCCGCTGGATTCTCTGACAGTCCCCTTCACTTTCTGCTACTCCACCAATCGTAGTGCCATCTGCAAACTTATTAATCAGACCAAATTTACCTTCCTTTAGTTCATTTATGTATATCATAAACAATAGCGGTCCCAGCACTAAACCCTGTGAAACACCAGCCAGAACAGTCCTTCATTTTGAGAAACTCCCTTCCACTGTTACTCTGTGTCTGCTGCCGCCCAGCCTGTTCTCCATCCATTTAGCTCGTAGACCCTTGACCCCTTGCAATTACACGTTCTCCGTGAGCTTACCTCATCAAAAACCTTACCGAGGTCCATCATATAACATCTACAGCTTTTGCATGACTATCAATTTTCACTTCCACAAATAAATCTATTATGTTTGCGAAGATGTGACCTCCCCAAAACAAAGCCTGGGAAGGTCTTGTTTGGAGTCCGTCTGTGTCGTACTCTGTAATCAGACGGGTTTATTTCAAAGCAGAAATTTATAAAATGCCACATTGACTAACTGTCTACAAAGTGCATGCTCATTTTTAAAAACAAAATTGAATGCATTTGCAAATACGAATCTGCAAATTCAAATTCACCCCACAGATTTATGCGTGTATGCATGCAAGAAATGCGGAGTCTTTGTGCGCGGGGGTGGGGGAAGAGTGAGAGAGAGAGAGAGTGTGTGTATGTGTGTTTGTGTGTGAGAGAAAGAGAGAGAGAGAGTGTGTGTGTGTGTGTTTGTGTGTGAGAGAAAGAGAGAGAGAGTGTGTGTGTGTGTGCGCGCGCACACATGTGCATGCAAGGGTGTCAGGTGTGTGTGTCCTCGTTAAGATAGAGGCAGATGTGGCAGATCCCTTTCCCCACACAGACTAACGCTCTGGTTTCAGAGCTTCCACACTCTGCAGCCTCTGCGCCATTTGTTGTTCATGTTCCAGACCCAGAGACTGTCACTACAGTCCCCATGTTCCATCCAGAGTTGGGTCTCAAAATCCTCAGGTCTCACTGAATGTCTGGGGCAGCTCACAGCACACACTCCAGCAAACCATCCCCAACACCTCTACTAAATTTTGAATAACAGGAGTCAATAAGAAGATTTTCATAGAGTGGTAGAGTCACACAGATGTACAGCATGGAAACAGACGTTTTGGTCCAACCCATCCTTGCCGACCCGATATCCCAGCTCAACCTAGCCCCAAGCCCTTAACCCTCCTGACCCTTCCTATTCACAACCCGATTCAAATGCCTCTTAAATGTTGCCATTGTACCAGCCTCCATCACTTCCTCCAGCAGTTCATTCCATACACGTACTACACTGTGCGAAAAAGATGCCCCTTAGGTCTCCTTCCCCTTTCACGCTATGTCCTCTTTTTATGGACTCTCCGACCCCAGAGAAAATACTTTGTCTATTTACTCTATCCATGCCGGTCATATTTTGCAAAGCTCTATAAGGTCACCTCTCAGCTTCCGACGCAAGTTCGATGCCTGCCCCTTTAAAATAATACTCGAGGGGCTTCCTCGTGCTACTGACCACACGATCAGCTGAGAGGGACAAACACAGGTGTTCAGTGGACAGCTTCAGACTAAGTTTCAAAGACGTGAGTCAAAACTGCTGAATCCCTCCTGTCCAACATGGATCATTAAACTATCAACCTTTTTTTTCTTTCTTCCATGTGTGTGGGAGTAATGCAAGAGCACTGCAGGATTGCATATATAACATGGAACATGGGACACACGGGGAAGTGAACAACAGCCCACAGACACCATTTTATTGTTTCTGAGATTCACATGTCAGCACTCGATACAATAGGGAGCCAAAACTCAAGGGCAGGGAAAGGTATGGAAGGACAGAAAAAAATCACATTAAAGATAGAAACAGATACTTAAGACAGCGATAGGCCATATTGGTGAAATATGGGGAAAAAGACAGGGCAGTGTGACTAACTGGGGAGCTCTGCAGACTATGCCAATGTATTGCTTCGAAAATGAACTGTCTGCCCAGCGTGGAGAGCTGTGCAGACTGCACCACTAGTGCATTGCTTAGTAAGCTGAACTACCTACCCAGCATGGGGAGCTGTGCAGACTGTGCCAGTGTATTGCTCAGTAATGTGGACTATCTGCCCAGTATGGGGAGCTGTGCAGGCCGTGCCAGTGTATTGCTCAGTAAGCTGAACTATCTGCCCAGCATGGAGAGCTGTGTAGACTATGCCAGTGTTTTTCAGCCTCAGTATTGACCGGGGATGGGATGTAGTCAGAGGGACGAAATGCAATCTGTAACCAGAACAGAATAGAACATAGTGACGTCAATGCTTTCAATATTTAAGCAGCAAGGACAGTGATAAAATGAATCATGTTTCACAGTTGAAACGAGACAGTTCAACATAGAGACCAATGAGTAAAACTGCCAGAAGCAATGAGGGAGAGAGTGAATTAACAAGTTAATTGCTGCAGTTAGTAGTGGTTTGTAAAGTGAACATCTCGATTTAGAGTCTCAGCAGGAACAACAACAGCGACAATGATAGTAGAGTCAATGAAAGGACAGTGTTACAGTCAATTATGATTTATAAAATTAATGACTGAACATTGAGACTTACCAGGGACACCAACGAAAGCCAGGATTGGATAATAAAAATATTGTATAATGTAAAGTGCATATTCGATCCGCCACGATAATGGCCTTCGATCATAATATGTAGAAAGATTCCAAACAACCCAATATAAACTCCTGTCCATTCTTGAGACATTCCAGCCTAATGTTCTCAGATTCTGATTCATTGTTGGAACATTCCAGACACCTGTGCTCAGGTTCTGATCGCTCCCCACTGCATCTCTTGAGCTGCTGATCCCTTTTAATGCAGTCGGTGGTTCTCCCACTCATACTGTGGAATAGCACATTCAATGGAACCCATTTATCATTAAAAGATGGAACCCTTCCACTGGGATAATTACAATCCATGGAGACTGGCATTAATCGCAGTCACTAAACAAACAGGCTCCGTTAACCCCTTCCTTATGTAACTTTTCCTATCCCAATAAACGGGGACATTTACTCAGTCTGGGCGGAATAGATGGGCGTGGCTTAGGGATGGACCATAAATCTTTCAATCTTCTTATTCTTTCTTCCGTGTATGTGGGAGTAGTGCAAGAACATTGCAGGACTGCTTATATTACATTACGTTTATAAAGGGAGATAGAGATAAATAAACACTCCGGCTGCATAAGGTGACCTGTGGGGACACTTCCATGGACAATAAACCAGTGTCCACTATTTATTGCCCATTGGCTTCGTACAATGCTGCTCCTTGTTACATCATTCAAAGCATTGGAACTGCTGCTCAGGAAAAGGAAAAGGTAATTCTGTCCCCGTGTGTCTGTTACAGAGAGACAGGAGGAGACCATTCAGCCTCTCGACCCTGTTACAGATGGACAATGGGAGGCCATAAAGCCTCTTGGGTCTGTTGCAGAGGGATAGGAGGAGACCATTCACCTTTTCGGCTTTATTGCAAATGGAAAGGAGGAAGCCATTCAGCCTCTCGCATCTGTTGCAAATGGACAGGAGGAAGCCATTCAGCCCATTGAGACAGAACGAGGCCGTTCAGCCTCTCGGGTCTGTTGCAGAGGGACAGGAGGATGCCATTCAACCTATTGAGTCTGTTCTAGAAGGACATGAGGAGGCTATTCTGCTTCTTGAGCCTGTTATTCTGTTAGTTGGAAGTTTTGTTGGTTGGAAGTTTTTTTATTCTGTAACTACCAGTTTTAAATTACTTATGGATTAGAACAGTCCTGACATAAATGGTAAAGTTCTAAATTGAATCAGGCCAACTTTGAACGTTTTATATTGGCAATTTCAAAAGCTGCTTGAGAAAAGCTCGTGGCAGTGAAGTGGGAGACCTTCACAACTGAGATTACAGGGTTCTAGGTAGAGTATGTTCCGGTTCATGAGCAATGCAAGGCTGGTCGGGAATGCTGGATGGCGAGCGGAATTGAGGTTCTGTTCAAGAAAAAGACGGAAGCATATCATTGTTACAGACAGTCGGGATCGAGTGAATCCATCGAGGAGTACCAGGGCTCTAGGCTAATACTCAAGAGGGAAAGGAGGAGGGTAAACTGGGGGCAGAAGATATCTTTCTAAAATAAGGTAAGGGACAATCCAAAGAGATTCTACCAATACGTTCAGGTCAAAAGAGTAACTAGGGAGAGGACAGGTTCCTTTAAAGATCAGAAAATTGACCTATGTGTGGAATACATAGAGATTGGTGAGATACTACAAAAATATTTTGCATCAGTATTTACTGTGGAGTGCGATATGGAAGGTAGAGAAATTGGGGAAATGAATGGTGATATCTTTAAAAGTGTCCATATTACAGAATATGAAGAGCTGGCCATCTTAAAATGCATTAAGGTACATAACACCCTCTGACCTTTTATGTGACTCTTGGATAGGCACTTGGAAGTTAGTACAATGAAGGGCACATATGTTAATCTGTTCTTAGAGTAGGAGAAACTGCCGGCACAACATCAACAGCTCAGGGGCCTGTCCTGAGCTGCACTGATCTGTGTTCTATGACCTGATCAGGTGTACCCCAGAATCTTATGGAAAGCTAAGGAAACCATTGTTTGATATCTGGCTGAGATATTTTTATCATAGACAGCCACAGGTGAGGTTGTGCCATTGTTTAAGAACAGTTGGTAAGGAAAAGTGAGGAAACTATAGACCGGTGAGCCTGATGTCATTAGTGGGTAAGTTGTTGGAGGGGTTTCTGAGGGACAGGATTTACTTGTGTTTGGAAAGGTAAATTCTGATTAGCAATAGTCAACATGACTTTGCATGTGGGAAATCTTGTCTCACTAATTTGATTTAGTTTATTGAAGAAGTGAAGAATAAGATTGATGAAGGCACAAAAATAGAACAGTGCAATAGAATATGGACTTTAATAAGGCATTCAAAAAGGTTCCAAGTGTAAAACTATTAAGCATGGTTAGATCGCATGGAATACAGGGAGAGTTGTAGTTAATTCGCTCAAAGGTAAGAGATGAAGGTAATGCTGGTGCGACATATTTTATTTGGACTGGAGGCCTGTGACCAGCAGTGTACCACAAGGATCTAATGGATTTTGTCATTTATGTAAATGATTTGGATGTGAATATTAGTAAGAATGGTTAGTAAGTTTACAGGTAACACCAGAATTGGTGAGGTAGTGAACAGTAAAGATGATTAACTCAAAGTAAAACGGGACCCTGATAAGATGTGCCGAAGTGCCGAGGAGTGGCTGATGGAGTTAATGTCAGACAAACGGATGGTGTAATATTTTTGTGAGGCAAATTGGGTCAGCACTTGTAGGCAGGATCCTGGGAAGTGTTTCCAATCACAGAGAGCTAAATAGAAACTATAGAAACACTGCAGTGTGGAAATAGGCCATTCAGCCCATCGAGTCCACACTGACCCTCTAGATAACATGCTGACCAACACACCCATACGTTACCCCAGTAACTCTACATTTCCCTTAGAAAATTCACCTAAACTGCATTTCCCTGGATACTTTGGGTCAGTTTAGTGAGGCCACTGAACCTATCCTGTGCATTTTTAGACAGGAATCTTGGGAGAAAAACCAAGCACTCGAAGGAAACCCACACAAACACGCGGAGAAAAAGCAAACACCGCACAAAGAATCACCAAAGGGTGGAATCGAACCTAGCTCATTGGTGTTCTAAAGCACTATGGCTAGCCACTTTGCTACCTAACGATCACCAGAGCGAGCGACTTATTTCTCCCACTTTCTCTGGATCTGTCACATCTGTTCAGATGATGTTGAATTCCAGCGTGGTGCCTTTGTCAAGCCCTCCTTAACCTTCACCCCAGGATTCACATTCTAATGGACAGGTCCTTAAACTGTGACTGACACATTGCCTGCACAGCTGCCCTCACCCCTTCTCCTCCTATCCAGATCAAGTGTTCCATTAATACTACAGCATGCAAGATAATTGCCGATTTAAAATAAAACAAAAAGCGGCAAACACTGGAGATCGGTAACCAATACTGTTCTAATGAAGACTCCCCAGGTTCGAAACATTGACTCTGCTCTCTTCTGACAAAGAATTGCGAGAAAGTGACAACTGCAAATGCAGTAAATTCTAAAATTAATTCCTTATGAAGGGTTTATGACTGAAACATAGTCTTTCCTGCTCTTTGGATTCTGCCTGACCTGCTGTGCTCTTCGGGGGCCACACTTCTCGACTTTCTTCCTTCAGATGCAACCAGACCTGTTGAGGTTTTCCTGCAACTTCTTATGTATCTAATTTCCTGTTTATAACTTAAACAAAGATTTCCCTGCAGCATTGTCTTCCAGGCACATCTTCCACCAATGTTTGTTTCTTCTTCTTTGTTCTAAGCCGCAGTCAAACTGTTTCTGTATAAACTGAGCACCGGGGTGAGATGAATGGTGGATTCAGCGAGATTTGTCTCGATGCCTTTCTCGATGTTACAAAATCTCGCTGCATTTTTATCGAAAAACGCATGGATAAGAAAGACTGAGATGGATATGGGTCAAGTACAGGGACATGGAGTCAATGTGGACTGACATTTTGGTCAGAATGGACCAGTTCTGGCTGCAGGGCCTTTCTCCGTGCAGTAGGATTTTAGGAATGTGAATGGAAGTAGTTTGGGATATAGACAGAGAGGGTGGGGGTGACGGTGGTTTAGAAACAATGTCATGGAAAGATATGTTCACAGGTTTCAGAATTCTGAATGTAGACATGTAGATAGCATCTGACAACATAAGCCAACATTACCAGGAATGATGAGTGAATGGAATATTGGTGTGAGTTCAGCTAATGGAGAGTTTTGGATTAGGATTTGTTCTGCAGCTTTGTACCTGGAAGTGGGGTCAGCAGAGTCTTTGACTCTGGGCTGAATCTAACACTAATTTCTCTCAGTGTCATTTTCATTGAGTGACAGAGCGATTGTCTGGATGAGACGGAGCTAGTTTCCTGGTGCTATCTTATCAAACTCAACTCATTCACTACCCGCCGCACCGCATGGTGTCCCTGTCATTCAATGCCAGACTGATTCTCCCACTCAGCACGGTTGGACGTATTCACCATCGCCGGAAATCCCTGGATATTCCGTGATCCCTGGCACTGATGCCAAAAATAAATGCCAGTGGGCAAATAATTGAACTTTCTCAGTTCGGAGATGCCCTGCCCAGTTGAGGCCGAGCATGACAGATAAGACAATAGATAATAGACAATAGACAATAGGTGCAGGAGCAGGCCATTCGGCCCTTCGAGCTTGCACCAACATTCATTATGATTATGGCTGATCATCCACAATCAGTATCCTGTTCCTGCCTAATCCCCGTAACCCTTGATTCCACCATCTTTAAGAGCTTTATCCATCCATAAGGGGCAATTACACCACGGGTTTGTCGACAAGGGAATTGATGTCCTGGTGGATGGGGTAGTAGAGAGGGCGAGTATTCCAGCAGACCCACCAAGCATGGTCTGAGCTCATCCACCCAACTCAGTGCAGAATCTGTGGTCTGAAGAAATGAATACAGGACAAGCATCAATAACCTTCCCGGCTCTGTCAGGATAAGGGTCATTGTACTCTCTCTGCTCCCTCTCATTCACTGTATATCTGTTATCGCACCTACCTCAGAACAAGACTCACGCTCCAACATTCTCACTGCTGTACGCAGCACCTCCCCCTCCTCTCCCTAGCCTTTGTGATACCCCCACTCATTTATAACATGCTCAGGAGAGTGCTGATTATGGAATGTTCCTGATAACGTTCCAAACAATTTCCGGTTTCAGGAGAATGGGGAAGGAACAGTGTGTTTTGTAAAAATTAAAATTACATACACACGAAATTAAAATCCATCATGAGGCCATTCCATCCTTCAAATGTTTCGGGAGTGATCAAACTGTCTCCTGAGCTCCATGTTATAGGAACTTTCAGTCATGCAGTCCCCGGCGTCCTGTCACTGACTAGACAACATTCAGGCATTTTATCCTGGGTTTCTTCAAGCATATGTGCCTTAGGCATTTCCCATGGGGACAGACTCTCCGACCAATATGTCCCATCAGCTTTCTACTTTCATGCAATAGTAAGCATCCTTCAAACAGATCAAGCAGAAATATACTGTTATTTAATAGTTGTAGATATCTAAACACAATTATTATTCTGGTTATTTTGCTTGTGTCACCTTATTGCATTCAGCTCAAGATAGCATCTAAACACTTGTTTCCACAATTTCCAGCAGAGAACATTTTTATCCTCAGCTGGTAGCTTGACCGTTACGTGAATTGTACCTTTTTCGTTGTTATGCAAGTTTCTCTTGCCCTTTGTTAGTGTTTCTGCCTGAAACAGTTACACAGGCTCCCACTCAGTTGGCTGGACGGCTGGTTTGTGATGCAGAGGGAGGCCAATAGTGCAGGTTCAATTTCCCACACTGACAGAGGTCACCATGGAGGGGACGTTCTCTCAACCTCCAGGGCTCAACTCCACTCTCCTGCTAACCCCTCATATCCCTCAACTCACAGATATGTCAAAATCCAATCTAGCCCATCTGTAAAAACATTAAGTGGCCCAGCCTTCACAACTCTCTGGGTTAGTTAAATTCAGACTTCACGACCTTCTGAAAGAAAACATTTCTTTGTATCTCATTTTCAAATCGATATTCCTTATTCTGTGTCTGAGTTCGAGACTCTGCCCATGTGTGGAAACACATTCTCTGCATCTACCTTGTGAAGCCCTCTCTGTATCCTTTACGTTTCAGTAATATCACGCTCATTCATTTCAAGAACAATGAATAATCGCCTCACCATTTTAGATGTATTCAATAATTCAACCCTTCCATCCAGGAACCTGCGTACTGTATCAATCTAGTTACTTGCTGCAACACCATGCTGACTTTATCTTTCATATGCAGGAATACTCCAATTCCTTTTTACTGCTCTTTTGTTGGGAGTCTTCTTCATTAACTAACAGCCTGCCTTGTGGTTCGCAGTGTCATCCTCAAACTCGGATGTATATTGTATTCAGCTCCCGCCATCAGGCTGTCAGAATAGACTGTTAATAACTGATGCCATTGGACTGTTATTTGTGATACTCCAGTAGATATGTCTTTATCATAACGATCCATAAATCCTGACTCTCCGAATTTTATGTGTTAACCACGCATCAACCCATGCTAATACATTGTCCGTAACACTATGAGCTTCTGTCTTGTGTAAGAACCTTTATTTTGTAATACGTTGTGGAAGGTCTCCGGAAAGCCCATGCCTACCAGTTCCCCTTCATCAAGTCCGCATCTTACATTTTCAGAGATCTCAGAATAACTTTGCAGACAAAATATAGTTTCCCATTCACAAAACCATACTTTTCTAAATGCCCTTCAACTCTTTCCTTAATCACAGTCTCTCGCAGATTCCCAGTAATAATGGTTAGGCTAAATGTTTCCTGTCTTCTGTCTCATTCCTTTCTTGAAGACAGGTGCCATATTGGAGGTTCTCCAGTTTCGCTGGAATACTCCTGAAATCTAGAGAGTTATGGAATCTTTCACACAGTACCACCAGTCACTCTGTAACCACTTTTAAAAAAAAGCACCTATGAATTACTGCTGACCGGTCTACCCTTACTCTTGTCTATTTGTCAAAAAAACCTTGTTCCTTTTGTTAGAGACAGTTCAGAAACTTGCCTACTATTAACATTTTGTTTATATCATTGACATGCTTACAGTGCCTTCCCCTATGAGGAACAATGCAAAGTACTGGTGTAATTTATGCCTGTTCACTGTAGCCAGTTCCCCAGTCACATCCTCCAAATGACATCAATATACTTCCCAGACTGCATTTCGACTTAAGGTCACACACTCATTTTGAACTATTTTTTATATATGCAGAAAATTTTGTGATGCTTGTTTTTATATTTCTTGCCAATTTACTTACATCATTTCTTTTGTTCCCCTTTCCTCGCTTTCTAAATTCATACAGTTACATCATGCACAAACAGACCCTTTGGTCCAACTTGTTCATGGTTAACTAAACTAGTCCCATCTGCTTTTCCGTGCCCCATATGCATCTAAACGTTTCCCATTTATATATTTGACCAAATGTCTTTTAAATGTTTAGACACGCTGAATTTCTCCAGCAATTTCTGGTTTTGAACAGTTTTAAAGACGTGTGTCAAAGCCGCCCAAATGCCCTGTCCAACATGAAGCGCCATACACTGAGAAGTGAACAATAACGCAAGATGTAGAAATTCATTGGTTCTGAAACGAAGTAAGACTGGCATCATTGCCGCTACAGAGAGCTTAATGAAGACCATGAAGAGAAACAGAGGGAAACACATTCAATTTAAACACCGAAGGTGGCATGACTGAAAGGGAAAAGATTCAGATGAATGTTAGAATTAGAATCGCTATAGTGTGGCAACAGGCCCGTTGGCCCCACAAGTTAACAACGATTCTCTGAAGACCCAAGGCCATATCTTACATTTATCCCTGACTAATGGACATAACTGAACACTATCGGCAATTTAACTAGGCTAATGCACCTAAGCTGCACATCTTTGGACAGTGGGTGGAAACCGAAGCACCTGGAACAATTCCATGCAGACATGGGAAGAATGTGCAAACTCCACATAGACAATCGCCGGAAGATGCAATTGAATCTCGACCCGTAGTGTTGTGAGGCAGCAGCGCTAACCACGGACCCACGGTGCTGCCCGGCGGGGCAAGTTTAGGGGTTTTGAGAATCATGACAAGTCAGAGGTGTGACACCATGGACAAACGCTCATAAGAATGAGAATACTTAAATGCAGGTGTTACCACATCAGTAACCAGAGTAGGTCATGGGGTGATGTGTGAATGAGTCTCGGTGTGAACTGGGGGACAGATAACAGAATTGCAATGCAGAAATTGCAGCTCAAAACTGGGAATTTATGTGGTACTGTCGATCACAGCTGGACAGAAGGCGAATTGTATTGAATCACAATCTGTAACATTTTGTCCAGGATAATCCCTCAGTCTGTCATTCCCGTGAAGCTGATCGATGTTTCAGAGACGAGTTGGTGAATGTACCAGTGGCAGAACCATATGTACCTAAAATGATGACAATCCATTTAAAGCTACTGCACTTGACCACTGTACTTTCATTCCAAACAGCAGGACTGATATCTGAGAGAGAGGGCGAAATGAATACAAAACAAACAGATCAGATAGAAGCTCTTCAGTTCTGCCACAGCCAGTCAGAAATGGAGTTGAACTATGAAACAACTGACAATAAAAGAGGATTCTACAAATATTATTTAAAAACAAGATTCTTTAATGGGATTACGGCGTCACTGGTTCGGTCATCATTTATTGCCCAGATATTAGTTAAGAGTCAAATAATTTGCTGTGGGTCTGGAGTTACATGTGTCCAGAGCAGGTATGGATGGCAATGTCCTTCCAAAAAAGACATCAGTGAACCAGATGGGTTTCTCCAACGATCACCAATTGATTCATGGTCATCATTACACACTTAATTCTAAACATTTGTTGGGTTTGAATTCCACCATCCACTGTAACAGGATTCAATCTCAGGTCACTAGAACATTACTGGAGTTGTTTGACTAACATCTCAGCAGTTTTTCCTGTGGCTGTTGCTCTATCATTCCTCGAAAGAGTGGAACCTTGCTTCACATCAGTGTAAAAGACAAGGATGCAGTGTCTACACCATCCTCAGCCAGAAGTGTTGCTTGAATAATGCCCACAGAATCACAGATGCCAGTCTTCAACCAATTCGATTTGCCACACGTGACATGAAGAAACAGTTGAATGCAGTCAATACGACAAAGGCAATTGGCCCTGACACCATTCCTGCAACAGAACAGAAGACTTGTGCTGCACGCCAAGCCGTGTCACTGGGCACAGTGTTTCATTCCAGCTCCAACTCTAACATCTCCCTGGTAATGTGGAAGATTACTCAACTATGTCCCGTCCCCTAAGTGGGGAATAATTACAATCTGACCAATTACCACCCCGTCAGTCCTATCAAGACAGTAAAATTGGTTAGAAGTCTTCCTGACAGAGCTGTCAAGCAGTACAGAAATAATCAGCTCAGTGTAGTTTCCCATAGCTCCCCATGTGTGGGGATGGTGCTGTTGTGGAAATGCCACTGGGCTACTAATCCAGACAAGATAAAAGCTTTGGCAGCTGTAAAAGTTAGAAACAATTAATAAAATATTGAGATGTAAAATCTGGTGCCAGTAATACTGACCCTGAAGCCCATGTCAATTGTCAACATAAATTTGCTTCTCCAGTGTACTTTCAGGAAATGAATCTCCCGTGATTTCCTGGTCTGGCCTAAACGTGATTCCAGATACACAGATATGTGGTAAACTTTTCAATGGTCTCCGAAACTGCCAAGCTAGGCCGTTGTATCAAACTGCTCCAAGGTCTTAATTGATAAACCTGGACAGAACCCCCGAACCAGCCTCTGTATTGGAAAAGAGAACGGGATTCACAGTCCTGTCGACCCTGCAGGGACTTCTTCCCTAAAATCTGAGAGTTTGTAACAACATTTACAGAGCTTTCCCACAGACTGCACAGAAACATCAGGAAAGGAGTAGGTCATATTACACATTGAACCTTCCCCACTCTAGTTTTTGGCCAAACATCTCTTCAATTCACTTTTCCCAAATACTGCATTATCTATATCCGTTGAACTGATTAACTATCGGGAATAAAAAATGAAGTAGGAACTTCGGTCCATCAACTTTGCTCTCCCTTTCAATATAATGATGGCTGACCATGTATCCCCATCCCAAACTCTTGCTTCAACTTCATCCCTTTCGTGTCTAGAAATCCTTATTTATATTCAGTGCCTTTGCTTCCACAGCCTTATGAGGCAGAGAATTCTCCAGGTTAACCAGTCTCTGAGTGCAGACATTTCTTCTCATCTCAATGCAGAGTGACCTGTTTGCATCTAATACTGTGGGCCCCTTGTTTGAGACATTCTAGCCAGGGGAATTATCATCCCTGCTGACAACCTGTCTCGCCATGACAGAGTTTTATATATGACACGAGATCTCCACTTATTTTCATAAACCCCATGGAATACAGGCCCAGTCGCCCCAAACCCTGCTCCCACAACAAGCCTGTCATCCCAGAGATCAGTCTGATTGTCCTTCGCTGCTTTCCCTCAATGTCAGGTTTATCCTTTATTAGGTAAGGAGACCAAACGTGCACACAATACTGCACAACTTTCGAGATGGGAACTCACCAAGTCCCTGTACATCTACAGTAAGACACCCTTACTTCTGGATACCAGTCCCCTGGAAATGAAGGTCAGCATACTAATTATCTTCCTGTCTGCTTTCTGTTGCTGCTCTCTGTGACTGGTGTACAAAGAGATCGAGATCCTTTTCAATGACACAGCTCCCCACTTGGTGGATCTATGTACACTGGGCATGTGCCAATCTCAATTCCAGTACTGACTTCTGGTTTCAGGATTCACCGCCCTGCATTGACCTCAGAGTTTAGTGAAGAAATCAACAAATGTATACACAGAAGAACCTTCATAGAGCAATAGGTTTACATCAGTTCTTTTTGAAATGTTAGCCGTTATTCTATATTTACAAACAATGTGCTTAATGTCACGTCTATCCACATTGTTCTTCACCTGACAGGTATTTCCCCATTCCCTCCAATTGTCTCAATCACATTTGAACTTCTTTACATCCTGACCACTTACACACAATCTCAATTTGGGGCCATCAGCAGATTTGCAAGGATTACATTGAATACCCTTGAACAAATGTTTGATATGCTTTCTGAATAGTTCGGTTGCAAACACAAATCAACAAATGTATACACAGAAGAACCTTCATAGAGCAATAGGTTTACATCAGTTCTTTTTGAAATGTTAGCCGTTATTCTATATTTCCAAACAATGTGCTTAATGTCACGTCTATCCACATTGTTCTTCACCTGACAGGTATTTCCCCATTCCCTCCAATTGTCTCAATCATCTTTGAACTTCTTTACATCCTGACCACTTACACACAATCTCAATTTGGGGCCATCAGCAGATTTGCAAGGATTACATTGAATACCCTTGAACAAATGTTTGATATGCTTTCTGAATAGTTCGGTTGCAAACACAAATTCCTGGATTATCATACTAGTCATTGCTTTCCACTCCAAAATATAGAGAACTGTTTTTGCTGATTCACGTTTTCCTTTCAACTCTCCCATTCTCAACCCATGCTAGGAAATTAGATCCAGCTGTTGCACACTGTTATGGGCCAGGACAGACCTCCTCAAATCATTTCAAGGAAGTAGCGCAAACCCAACATTTGCTCATTGATTTAAGCAGGTGTAAGTTGGATTTTCCAGGAGTGACGCAGCTGAATGAAACACATACAGAAGAGGATAGCAGACAGAATAACTTAACTATCTGAAAAACCAACAAATTATCCCAATTTAATGATGTTGTTCCAAGAACTTGAAACAATCCGCATAAACACACCATGGCAAAAATGAAAGGAAAAATAAACCCCACGTTCTTACAGGAGAGATGTCAGAGTGAGGCCGAATCAGAGTGGGTCTGCTTCTTTGAGTCTGGTAGCTTCACGACTGTTGCCTGCTTTCAGCAAACAGCAAGACTGTGAAAAATCAAGCCAAACAAACCAAAGCAGAGGGTCTGCGCTGTTATTCTGCGCTGGGAGAACTGGCTACTTCCCTTTCCTCAGAACAAGAGAACAGAAGGACTAGGATCAAGAGTAGGCTGGCTGGCTATTCGAACCTGCTCTGTCATTTAATAAGATTATGGCTGATCTATTCGTACACTCAGATCCACTTACCCGCGCTCGCACCGTATCCTTTATTTACTTCATTCTTCAAAATGCCTTAGCTTTAAAAGCATCAACTACCGCACTGAGCAGGCAATTCCATAGAATTAGAACATTCTGGATGAAGAAGTTCGTTCTCAATTCAATTTTAAATGTACTTCCTTCACCTGCCAGTGGAAACATCCTCCCTACTTGTATGTTATTCATTCCCTTCATTATTCTGTATGTTTCGATAAGATCCGAACCCCATCCTTCTGAATTTCAATGATTATCATCCCAGTATACCCAGTCTCTCCTCATAAACCAACTCTCTCAACTCCGGGTTCAAACCAATGAAACTCCTCTTGACCCCATCCAGTGCCAGTACATTCTTTCTAAAGTAAGGCAGCTTAATCTTCACACAATACTCCAGGTGTCGCCTCACCATCACCCTGTAGAGCTGCAAAATATCTTACCTGCTTTTAAATCCAATTCCTTCAGCAATGAAGGACAACATACCATTTGCCTTCCTCAGTACTTGCTGTATCTTGTGTGTTTCATGAACATGGATACGCAGGTCCCTCTACAGAGCAGCATACTTCAACGTTTTACAGTTCAAGTAATAATCCTTTTTACTGGTACTCCTAACAAACAGATGAATTCACATTTACTTACATCGCATTACATCTGCCAGACGTTTGCCTACTCACTCAGAGTATCTGTGTTCCCCTAAAAAGTTTCACTGATCTTTGCACACTTCACTCTGCCACTCATCTTCGTGTCATCTACAAACTTTGACAAACTCCGAATGCTCCCAACACCACATCATCTCTACAAATTGTGAATAATTGCAGCCCCAACACTGATCCCTGGAGCACGCCACTAGTCACTGATTTCCAGATATGAATAGCACTCATTTAAGCACACACTTTGCTTCCTGTTAGTCAACCAATCTTCTATCCATACGAATATTTTACTCATAACGCCTTTATCATATGCAGCCGCCTATTGTATGGCACGTGTCGAACACCTTTTGGAAACCTAGATACATCACATCCACTGAAGCCTCATTGCCTTCCTTGCTCATAATGTCTTCATAAATTTCCAAAAGACTTGTTAAGCATGACTTGCCCTTCAGGAAACCATGGTTTGTCTGCGCAATGGGCCGATTTCTATGAAAATGTCTTGCTATTTCTCCCTTGAGCATACACCCAAGCATCGTTCCGACTGTACAGATTAAACTAACTGCTCTGTAGTCCCCTATCTTTTATCTACTAGCCTTTTTAAACGGTGGCGTCTCATTTGCTGTTTTACAATCAGCTGGAACTGCCCCAAAGTTCAGCAAATATTTAAAACATTCCCACAATTGAACTTGACATTACCTCCGCTATCTTTTTAGTACCCTGGAATGCATTTCATTAGGGTTTTGTCTGCCTTTAGATCCATTACCTTACCCAACACTACCTCAACCGTAATAATGATTGTAAACATGTCCTAGCCTACCCTCATCTCTTTGTCAATTACTGGCATGTTATTAGTGTCCTCCATTAGGATGATTGATACAAAATACCTGCTCAATGCCTCAGCCATTTCATCCTATCCTATAACTAAATTCTCCATCTCATCCTCCAAAGGCCCAACATTTACGTTAGCCACTCATTTTCATTTTATATATTTAGGGAATCATCTGCAAACTCTTTTCATATTCTAGTTTATTTTTTCTTGTGTTCTATCGTACTTTTCTTTATAGCTCTTTTCGTGGCTTTCTGTTGAGTATTAATGATTTTCCAATCTTCTAGGTTCCTGCTTTTCTTGGACATTTTGCATGCCTTCTTTTTAAACTTGTTAGCCTCGCTTATTGCTTAGACACCCGATGCAAATTAACCCTTTTCTTAGAGTCTTTCCTTTCACTGAATATACTTTTTCTAAGGACTTTGAAAAATTCCTTTGAAATCCTCCACTTCTCGTCAACTCTCACCATAAAGTATTTGTTACTAGTCAACTTTAGCCTAGCCCTCCCTCATTATTTTGTAGTCTCCCTCGTTTAAGCACAGAACCCTAGTATTTAATTTTATCTTCACACTCTCCACCTGCATTTTAAATTTAGCAATACTGTGATCATTCCTTCCAAGTTGATTTCTAACTATGAGGTCATTCATTTTTCCTGTCTCACTACACAGGGCCAGATCTAGCATAGCTTGCCCCTTCTTGTGCGTGCTTTTATTTTAGAGCAGTCAAACCCAGACATTTCGGATTCACTGTCTTTAAGACACCTTTGAAAAAAAAAGGACAGCATGACCTTGTTAAAGGTGTAGCATTTTCACAACATTAGACTTGGGACTTGATCAAAAAGTTTCTGAAAATCGCAATTCACTGCATCTATTGCTTCGCCATAATTTATTTCCCAGGCGGTTTCTCAAGTATGATTCACCTTTAATAATTTGGCATTGACCTGATCCATGTTCATTGCTTTCAAATTAATTTAATTCTTAAAGTTCCCTGGCAAAGCATTCATTCTAATAAACTGTTGTATTGTCCTGACTGCTTCTTTGGTGCTAAGCAGACTGTAATTCCCTGCTTTCTCCCTGCCTCCTTTAGAAATATTGGGGTTATATTTGCTGCTCTCAAATCTGTCAAAATCATCAGGAATTTGGAAGACAGCAAGGAAAGTATCCATTATTCCCATGGCCACCTCCTTTAGGAATCAGAGATAAAGATTATCAGGCCGTGGGGATTTATCAGATTTCAGTCCAAATATTTTCTCCAAAACTGTTTATTTACTGATTTGATTGTATTTCCTTTTTTTTTTCTCAGTAGACGAAGAATTGCTTGGAAGTTTTTAATTTATTTCTTTCATGAAGGCAGAACTGAAGTAGTTACTTCATAGTCTGCCATTTTCCTGTTCTCCATTCATTAGATTTGGACTGTAAGGACGCTACAATTATCTTCTCCAACATTTCATCTTAATATATTGCATTTTGAGAAGCTTTTACGTTTCACGATTGTTTAATGCACTCTTCCGAAACCTATTACTTCCTGTCTTAAGCTGTTCAATGATTGACCTTCCACAGCCATACAATCACAGAAGCATAGCTTGTGTAGCATCAAAATTACGGAATTATGTATATTATTCCAACTTTACTGCAACAGTCCCATAGCCATGAATGGTTTGACATTTCAAGTGCTCGTCCAGATACTTTTTAATGGCTGTGAGATTACCCGTGATAGCTCCCCACCACCCCCCCACCCCCACCCCTCAGGAAGTGCAATCCGGACCACATCACCCTCTGGGTGAAGAACAATCCATGAATCCTCTCTAAACCTTAAAGCCTTCCTTTCAAACCTGTGCTCCCCTCTTCTTGGCCCTTTGACTGAAAGGAACAGCTGCTGTCTATCCACCCTCTCCATGCCCCTCGTAATCTTATCCATCTGAATCACGTCCCCCTCAGCCTTCTCTGCTCCAAAGTAAACAAATGGAGCTTATGAAACCTCTCTCCATAGCTGATATGCTCCATCCTTGGGGGCATCCTGGTGAATCTCTGTACTCCCTCCAGAATAATCAAATCCTTCCTGTAATGTAGGTCCCAGAACCCCCAAATTTTATTCCATCTTGGCCTAACCAAAGTGCTACATAGCTCTTGTAATCTATGCCTCGATGAGTAAATGCTATGCCTACTGTTTCCAATGATTTCTTACGTAACCTTTTATCCTTCCCCGTTATATTCACGGATATGTGGAGAAGCACTCCCTGAGCTTCCTGGTGTGCTACCATTCATTGTATACTTTCCTGTCTGGTTCCTTCCTCTAAAGTGCATCACCTCATATTTATCAGGGTTGTATCCTATCTGCCATTGATCCACCCATCTGACCATTCCATCTGTATCTTCTTGTAACATAAGAACTTACTGCTCACTGCCAAACACCCAGCCAATATTTGTGTCAAACACAGACTTATTTATCACGTTGCAGCTCCCCATCCACATTCACACCTACATCATTTGTAAATACCACAAGTAATAAGGGAGACAGTTCTGATCATTGTGGTACATCAGGTGACACAAACAGCCTTCTAACTCCATCTATTTTCTTTGCGAAATTTTCTCTAACACTGATCTGAAACACCCCGGTCAATAGTTCCCTGCTCTATCTCTACCACCCTTCCTATAAAGGGTGTTCTCCAGTCTTCGTGGCCTCACCTGTGACCAGATTCTATTTAAACATTAGCATCGGTGCCTTTCATTCCTTGTCTCCAACAGCAGCCTGAGATGTAACTGATCTAGACCTGGGGATTGGTCCAGTTTTATACCAGCCAAAACCATCAATCCCTGCTCACATCTTACATCAATCTGTTCAAGAGCTTCCTGTCCATCTTCTTGAATTCTGTACCTGCCTCCGGCTTTTCCCATGTAAACAGACGTGATGTTCTCCTACAACAATCAATCAGCTTTCTCCAGTTTCAAACACAGATTCCCGCCTTGATCTCAGACCAAGTTTCCTCAGCAGGCCATTGTACAATCTGAGAGATTAATCAGGAGAGTGCCCATTCAGTATATGTGATCATTATATTTTACTTAGATCAAGACATCAAAATTGTACAGGTACAATCCAGGTACAGTCTCACCAACCCTCTGTGTTACTAATGCAGAATGCCTTTACTTCGAGTAGGAGCAAATCACTGCAGAAGCTGAATCTGTACTGACACCAACACATGCGAGAGATCACAGTTAGTCAGACAGCATCGTAAAGAGAGAGCAAGCTGATACTTTGAGTCAAGCTGGTTCTTCATCGTCTGTATTCGGATTCTCTTTAAAGGGAAAGGGGCGCAGCACTGACACCTGTGGCACACCAGCCTACACCGTACACACAAACAACCTTCTACCACTACCTATGTTCTCCAATAGTTTATCTAATGCTTACCTTCCCCTGTTTGCATATGTTCCTCCCAATGCACTTTGCTTTAATGTTTTCTGATAACTTACTGTGTGTGCTAATTAAAAGTCCTCCTGAATATCTGACTGCACCACGTTCACTGATTCGCCATTGTTTACATCTACAAAAGATATCTTCAAGAATAAAATTGTAAATTATAACTTCCCTTTCATAAATGCAGAACAACTCACATGAAATTTGCTATTACTTACTCAGTGTCCAATAAGATCTTCCTTACAATAAGTTGCAACAGATTCCCTACTGTGGATGACAACTAACTGGACAGATGTCCTCCACTATCCCATTCCTTCCCTTTGTTAATAATTTTAATGCATTTATTACCTTCTGAAGCGAATACAGAAACATACAGTGGTCCCTATTGCAATCAATACGTGTATTGCTGTTTTCTCTAAAATTTCAGTTTCAATTGCATCTGATCTGTCAGAATTTTCATTCCTCATCCCACTTCTGTTTTCAAATACTACCTCATAACTGTATATGACTTTACTCTTTAGTTACAAAGGTCCCATGACGACCTCGTATTTCTGGGAGATTTTCTGGATCTTCCTCTTTGAAGACCGACTCAATGTCACTGTTTCGTCTCCTTGTCATTTTTCTGTTCTCTACAATAAGTCATCGTGTCCACACATTCGCTGTGCCACATTTGATCTTGGTTTCATTTTCCTTTCAAGTATCAACAGAAGCTTTTCGCCAGTATTTACAAATAACAAAGAAAATCACAGCACAGGAACTGGCCCAGCAGACCTCCAAGCCTGTGTCAATCTAAATCCTCTATCTTTACCTGTCGCCTATTTTCTAAGGTTCTGTATCTCTCTGTTCTCTGCGCATTCACGTATCTGTCTGGATACGTATTAAATGACGCTTTCGTCCCTGCCTCGACCATCTCCACTGGCAACGCATCCCAAAACGATAACCCTCTGTGCAAAGAACTTTTCGAGCATATCACCAATAAATTATTCCCCTTTCATCATGAATTCTAGATCCCTAGTAACTGACTCCCCCATTCTGATAATCAGCTTCTAGATAGCCACCATGTTTACACCTCTCATGATTTTGTAAACCTCAATCAAGTCCTCGCTCATCCTCCGTCTTTCTAATAAAAATAATCCTAATCCATCAAACCTCTCTTTATATATCGTTCTCTCCATCCTCAGTAACATTCTGGTGAAAATCCTCTGCCCCCTTTCCAAAGCATCCAGAACCTTTCAGTAATGTGGCAACCAGAACTGTCCGGAATATTCTGAATGTGGCCGAACCAATGTCCTATACAACTGTAATATGGCCTGCCTACTCTTGTACGCAATAGATTCCAACTTCTGCACTTCTAAAATTGTTAGAATGCATGAAGGAAAGTATGCTGTATGCCTTTTTGATCATTCTATCGACCTGCCACTTTCAGCGAGCCATGGACCTGAACACCCAGATCTCTCTGTACATCAATTTTCCCCAGGGCTTTTTCCAGTTACTGGATAATTCATTCTCGAATTGGATCTTTCGAAATGCATCTCCCCACATCTGCCCTTTCTCCACCAAACTCTCCAATCTATCTAAATTCTGCTGTGTTCTCTGACAGTCCTCTCAATTTTCTGCTACTCTACCAATCTTAGTATCATCTGCAAACTTGCTAATCAGACCATCTATACCTTCCTTCAGATCATGTAAGTATATCACCACAAAGAGTGGTCTCAGCACGGATCCCTGTGAAACACCACACAGAACAGTTCCCCATTTTGAGAAACTCCCTTCTATTACTACTCTCTGTCTCCTGTTGGCCAGCCAGTTCTCTATGCATCTAGTTAGGACACCCCGGACCCCTGCGACTTCACTTTCTCCATCAGTCTATCTCATCTAACGCCTTACTGAAGTCCATGTATATGACATCTACAACCCTTTCTCCACTATCAACTTTGGTATTCCTCAAATAATTCTATTATGTTTGCTAAGATGTGACCTTCCCTGCACAAATCATGGAAGGTCTTGTGTGGAGTCCGACTTGTATTACCCTGGAGTGATACTGGTTTTATTTCCAAAGCAGGACTTTATAAAATGCCACACTGATTGGCTGCGTACAAATTGAATGTTGTTTTGAACAAAATACAATCTATCCAAAAATTAAAATCTGCAAACGCAAATTAGCACCTCCAGATTTATTGGTGCGTCTGTGCGAGAGATGCGGTATGTGTGCGTGGGCGTGGGGCGGGGCGGGGGGGGGGTAGAGGGTGGCGTGCGAGTGAGAGAGAGAGGATGTGTATGTTTGTTTCCATGTGTGTGAGCGAAAAGGGTGTGTGTATATTTAGGGGTGAGAATGAGAGCCTGTACTCAAGTTAAGACACAGACAGATTTGGCAGATCCTTGTCCCCACACACACCCAGTCCGTGGTTTCAGAGCTTCTATGCTCTGCAGCCTCTGCTCCATTTGTTGTTCATGTTACAGACCCTGATGCTGTAACTACAGTCCCCATGCTCGATCCTCAGTTGGGTCACCAAATCCTCTGGTCTCCCTGAATGTCTGAGGTAGCTCACAACACAACCTCCAGCAAACCATCCCCAGCCCCTCCACTAACTGTTCAATAACAGGAGACAATCAGACTTCCCTCCACTAAAAGTGAGATAGCTACTCCTTTATAATTATAATTCAGGGTCCTCCTCGTATTTCTGACCACGTGATCAGCTGAGAGGGACAAACACAGGCGTTCAGTGGACAGGCACAGAACACGTTTTAAAGACATGAGTAAAAGATGCTGAAACTCCCTGTCCAATATGGAGCACAACTTGGGACACACCGGGAAGTGAGCAACAACCCGAAACACAACCCGCTGTCCATGGAGCACCACATGGGACACACCAGCAAGTGAACAACGGCCCAGCCCACACACTGCTGCACAACAAGGAGCACGACTTGGGACACACCGGGAAGTGAACAGCTGCCATGCACACGCACCCTTTTCCATGGAGTAACACATGGGACACAGCGGGGAGTGAACAATAGCCTGACACATACCATTACATTATTTCTGAACTTCGTGATGCCAGCATTCGATACAATACACAACCAAAACCAAGGCCAGAGAAACATACAGATGGACAGAGACATTCACATTGAAGATAGAAACGGACAATTAAGACAAAAACAGCATGTTGTTGAAATATGAGAGAAATAAAAAACAAGGGAGTGGGTCTATCTGGAGCAGTGAGACCTTGGTGGTTCAAATCACAAGAATGAGAACATTGAATAAATACATTGCCAGATCAACTGACAAAATTTGTTCCACTAAATTCTAAATCTGCCTCACAGAACAAACGCAGAAACTATAAACTTGGACAAGTAGACAACCCAGCATGGCAGACTATCCCAGTGTATTGCTCAGTAAACTGGACTATCTGCCCAGCATGAGGAGCTGTGCAGACTATGCAAGTGTATTGCTCAGTAAGCTGGAACAGTTGCCCAACGTGGCAGTATTACGAAACTGCTGGTATCTTGCTGCTACATTTGCACTACATAACTGACTAACACGGGACAATTTGCCACCCATACTGTGAGGGACAGTAAATGGGCTCCCACAAATAAATGTCTCTGTATCTTCATGCATTAGTTCAAGGCAAGTGGTTTTATGTGTGCATGTGTGTGTGTCTGGTTCTGTGACTGCGTTGGATGTGAAAATCATTTTCTAAGAGAGTGCACACATGGAGGAAATCAATTTAAATGTGACCAACTGTTAGGGCTGCGTATAATGGACAGAGAGAGATAGTTCATGGGCAGCTGTTAATGACGTGCTTGAGAATATTAAAGTAAAGGCATTGCCAGACCCAACGGATTATAAATCAGTACGCACAGGAATGATGGATGGATGGGGAGACCTGTGTGATATCAGATATGAGGTGTGCAATATTGAATCAGATTTGTTTCTGCAGGTTTGCAGCTGTGAGTGTCAGCAACAGACGAATGCCATATTTAAGACTGTATTTCACAGCTCATGGTTCAAATAGCAGCTGGGATGAGCCAGTGAAGAATATGCTGGAGTTATCAATCGTTACAATTAGGAATGGTCAGGGTATAGTGTCAGAAATTGGTTCCTGGCCAAAAGGATCACCATTGTTGTCATTTGTCTATTTCAGCTTCAGATATTGGCCGGGATGAGGTGGAGTTAGAAGAAGAAAATGCAGTTTGTAACCAGAACAAAAGGTAGTGACCTAAATGCTTTCAATAATCACATAGCAAGTGCAGTGATACAACGGATCATGGTTCACAGCTGAAACTGAGCAAGTCAACATAGCAACCCATGAGCAACACTGCCAGAAGCAAGGAGGGAGAGAGTGATTTAACAATTTAGTAGTGAATATCAAGTGAATATCTGGATTCAGAGTCTTATCAGGAACAGTAACAGTGGCAAGGAGGGTAGAGTGAATGAAAGAACAGTATTACTGTCAAACATGATTTATAGAATTAATGACTGAACAGTGAGACTTACCAGGTACACCAGCGAAAGCCAGGATTGGATAATAAAAATATTGTATAATGTAAAGTGCATATTTGATCCGCCACGATAATGACCTTCGATCATAATATGTAGAAAGAAACCAAACATCCAAGTTTAAACTCCTGTCCATTCTTGGGACATTCCAGTCAAATGTTCTCAGATTATGATCCATGACAGTAACATTCTAGTTTAATGTTCTCGGATTCAAATTCATTGTTGAAACATTCCAGACTTTGTGCTCAGACTCTGATCTCTCCCACCTTTCTCTCTGGAGCTGCTGATTCCTGTTAACACTGTTGGTGATGCTCTCACCATACCGTGGGATAACACATTCAACGGAGCCCACTTATCATTAAAAGATAGAAACCGTCCACTGGGGTAATTGCAAGCCATGGAGACTAACATTAATCACAGTCACTGAACAAACAGGTCAAGTTTACCCCTTCCTGACATCACTTTTCATATCCCAATAAAAGGGAACATTTACTCGGTGTGGATGGAATGGATGGGTATTGCTTAGGGATGAACCATTAATCTTTCAATCTTCTTATTGTTTCTTCCGTGTATGTGGGAATAGAGCAAGAACACTGCAGGACTGTGTATATTGTGTATTGTTTATTAAAGGCGACAGTGAAAAAAAATAAAAGACCAGCTTCATAAGGTGACTGGTGGGCTAATTTACAGAGACAATAAACCAGTGTATATGTTTATTGCCCATTGATTTTGTATAATGTTGCTCCTGGGTTTATGTGCACTGTTGTCAAATTCTTCCATAACCTTGGGACGTCATTCTGAGCATCGAGACTGCTGCGCAGGAGCAGGAGGAAGTAATTCTGTCCCCATGCCCCTATTACAAAGGGACAGGGGAAGGCCATTCAGCTTCTCAAGTCTGTTACAGAGGGACAGGAGGAGGCCATTCTGCTTCTTGAGCCTGTTATGCAGTATCCATTTGTTGTAAAATACTTAGGGAGAAGAATACTTCGAATATATATTTTAAAGTTTTAAGTTTAGTCAGGCCAACTTTGAACGTTTTATGTTGTCACTTTGAAAGTCTGCTTTGGAGAAGCTATTGGCAGGAAAGTGGGTGGCCTTCACAAATGAGTTACAGAGTCTAGCGTCAGGATGTTCCTGTCTATGAGCAGGGTAAGGTTAGTAGGTGTAGGGAATGCTGCATGGCGAGCAGAATTGAGGCTCTGTTCAAGAAAAGGCGGAAGCATATGATAGGTACAGACAGTAGGTATCAAGTGAATCTATCGTGGAGTACCAGGGAAGTAGGCTAATACCCAAGAGGGAAATCAGGAGGGCAAAATGGGGACATAAGATATCTTTCGAAAATATGGTAAGGGACAATCCAAAGAGATTATACAAACACATTAAGGCCAAAAGAGTGACTAGGGAGAGAACAGGACCCCTTAAATATCAGCAACTGACCTATGTGTGGAACTACAGGAGATCGGTAAGATATTAAATAAATATTTTGCATCAGTATTTACTGTGGAGTAGGATATGGAAGGTAGAGAACTTGGGGAAATGAATGGTGATACCTAGAAAATTGTCCATATTACAGAAGATGAAGAGCTGGGTATTTTAAAATGCATTAAGGTGGATAACTCCCTCTGACCTTTTAAGTGACTCTTAGTTAGGCACATGGATTTTAGTACAATGAAGGTTAGTCTGACCTTAGAGTAGGATAAACTGCCGGCGCAACATCAACAGCTCAAGGGCCTGTACTGTGCTGCACTATTCTATGATCAATGAACTGATCAGGTACCCCGGAATCTATTGGGAAGCTAGAGAAGTAATTGTTCGGTCTCTGGCTGAGATACTTGTATCATGGACACAGGGAAGATTGTGCCATTGTTTAAGAACAGTTCGGAAGGAAAAAACAGGAAACTGTAGACAAGTGGGATGGATGTCATTGGTGTGTAACTTGTTGGAGGGGATTCAGAGGGACAGCATTTACTTGTTTGTAAATGCAAATTCAGATTAGCGATAGTCAACATGACTTTGCATATGAGAAATCGTGCCTCACTAATTTGATTTAGTGTTTTGAAGAAGTGACGAATAAGATTGATGAAGGCACAGAAATAGAACTGTGGAATGGAATATGGACTTTAGTAAGGCATTCGAAAAGTTTCCGCATGGTAAACTGGTTAGCATGGTGAGATCACATAGAATACAGGGAGAGTTGGAGGTAATTGGTTCGAAGGTAATAGACGAAGGTAATGTTTGTGAGCTGTGTTATTTGGACTGGAGGCCTGTGACCAGCAGCGTGCCACAAGGTTCTAATGCATTTTGTCATTTCATATAAATGATTTGGACATGAATACAATAGGAATGGTTAGTGAGTTTGCAGATAACACCAAAATTGGTGAGGTAGTGGACAGTGAATATGGTTAACTCAGAGTAAAACAGGACCCTGATCAGATGGGCTAAATGGCCGAAGAGTGGCTGATGGAGTTCATGTCAGACAAACGGAAGGTGTAACATTTTGTTGAGGCAAATTGTGTTCGCACTTATAGGTAGGATCCTGGGATTTTTTTTCAAACACAGACAGCTACATAGAAATTATAGAAGCCCTGGAGTGTGGAACCAGGCCATTTGGCCCATCGAGTCCACACTGACCCTCCAGATAACATGCTGACCAACACACTCATACGTTACCCCGGTAACTCTACATTTCCCATGGACAATCTACCGAATCTGCACATCACTGGATACTGTGGATCAATTTAGTGAGGTCACTGAACCTAACCTGGACATTTTTGGCTGCGAGAGGAAAACCAAACACCCAGAGGAAACTCACGCACACACAGGGAGAAGGTGCAAACACCGCACAGAGAGTCACCAAAAGGTGGAATCAAACCCAGGTCATTGGTGCTGTAAGGCAGTATTGCTAGCCACTGTACCACTCATTGACCAGCTGCGAGAGAAATGGTATCCTCCCACTTTCTCTCGATCTGCCACATCTGTTCAAATGATGTCAAATTCCAGTGCAGTGCTTCCGACAAGCCCTCCTTTATCTCCACCCAGAATTCACATTCTGAATGACAGGGCCTTAAGCTGTGACTGACACATTGCCTGCTCTTCTGCCCTCGCCCTTCCCTTCTTGCCAGATCAAGTTGCCCATTAATACTGCAGCATGCAACATAATTGATGATCTAAAATAAAACAAGGAGCTGCATATACTGGAGATCGAAAACAAAAGCTGTTTTGATGAAGAATCTCCAAATTAAAAATGTTGACTCACTCTCTTCCTACAGAGGATTAGGAAGAAGTGAATTCTGAAATGAATTCCTGATGAAGGGCTTATGACCGAAACATAGACTTGCCTACTCCTTGGATGCCCCCTGACCTGCTGTACTATTCGAGGGCCAAACTTTCGACTTTCTTCCTTTAAGTGGTACCAGACCGTTTGAGTTTTGTTTGCGAACACTGGTATATCTAATAACGTACACATTTATTCCCTGCAGTATTGACTTCCATACACATCTCCCACCAGTGTTTGCTTGTACTTCTTGTTTATAACCTCCAGTCAAATTGTTTCTTTGTAACCCTGATTGCTGGGGTGAGATGAATGGTAGATTCAGCAAGATCTTTCCTGGGGCCTTTCTTGATGTCACAAAACCTCGCTGCACTTTGTTCGAACAATATATTAACTGGAAAGGCAGAGAAGGATATGGGACAAGTGCAGGGAAATGGGGTGAACGTTGACGGACATTTTGGTTGGTATGGACCAGTTTTGGCTGAAGGGCCTGTCTCCGTGCATGACAGTAAATGAAAGTGGTTTTGGGAATAAGCTGCGAGGGTGAGATTGAGCAAAAGTATCATGGAAGGGTGTGTTCACAGGTTTCAGAATGCTGTGATATAGACATTTCGATAGCATCCGGGAAAATAAGACAGGATTACCAGGAATGATGGTGAACAGAATATAGGTATGAGTTCAGATGATGGAGAGTTTTGGATGAGGATTTGTTCTGCAGCTCTGTAACTGTGAGTAGGGTCAGCAGAGTCTTCAACTCATCCGTCTGAATTTAGCAATAATTTATCTTTGAGTGATTTTCATTGAGTGTGACAGGGGGATTGTCTGCATGAGGCTGAGCTAGTTTCCTGGTGCTATCTTATCGAACTCACCTCATTAACTACCCACCCAACCCCATGGTGTTCCTCTCATTCAATGCCAGCCCGATTCTCCGACCCATCATGGTTGGAGGTACCCACCATCGCCGGATGCCCCAGGAAATTCCGTGATCCCTGACACTGGTGCCATCTTTAAAAGGACAATGGGCACTCGATTGAGCTTTCCTCAATTTGGAGCTGCCATGTACAGTTTACACAGAGCACAGCAGATAAGGGAAAATTACACCACGATTTGTCAACAGGGTCACAGATATCCTGGTGGATGGGTTAGTACATCTCTTCCCAGAGTGGGCCAAACCACCAGACCCACCGAACATGGTCTCAGCTCATTACCCAGCTCAGTGCAGTATCAGCGATCAGTAGCAATGCCCAGCAATGCAGGGAAAACGTCGATGACATTCCCTACTCTGCGAGGATAAAGGGTCATTGCATGCTCTCTCGTCCCTCGCACTGAATGTATGTCTCTTCCATCACCAACACCCACAAGGCTCATGCTCTTCTACTCTCATTCCTGCACGCAGCAGCCCCCGCCCCCCACCCGTGTCTCTTGCCTTTGTAATATCCCCACAGATTGTAGTATGCTCTGGAGAAGGGTGTTTATGGAATGTTCCAGATAATGTTTCAAATAGTTCCCAGTTTCAGGAAAATGGCAGTGCCCCAGTGTGTAAAACATTAGGTGAAGGAACAGAGCGTTTTTTTTAATCACATGCAATTAAAATCCATAATGAGTCCATTCAACCCTTCAAATGTGCTGTACTTTCTTATCTTGGTTTCTTCAAACATGTGTTCGGCAGGAATTTCCCTTGGGGACCAACCCTCCAAAAATATGTTCCATCAGCTTTTTTACTTTCATACAATGGTAAACATGCTTCACACAGACCAATCAAAAATGTACTCATATTTTCTAGTTATCGATATCTAACCACAATTAGTAATGCTGGTTATTTCGCTTGGGTCACCTTTTTACATTCAACCAAAAATAGCATCCAATCAACTGTCTCGTTATAAAATATAATTTCCAGCAGAGACTGTATTTTTCATCAGCCATTATCTTGACAGTTATCTGAATTGTAACTTTTTTTCCTTCTTATCAGAGTTTATATTTTACTTTGACTTTGGCTATTTCTATCAAAGCAGTTACACAGTCTTGCAATCTGTTGGCTGGATGGCTGGCTTGTGATGCAGAGCAAAGACAACAGTGCAGGTTCAATTCCCCACACAGACAGAGGTTGCCACAAAGGGGACGCCCTCTCAACATCATCCTGTCACCCGAGGTGTGATGACCCTTAACGTGAACCATAATTTGTGGTCTCACTAATGATAAAATCGTCCTTTGGTACTCTATTCTGTCCATGTTAACATTTTTTTCTGTCAAAAATATTTTTATTCAGAGAAACTCGTTTTAATGCTCAATGAACCAATAATACCCAACTCAAAAAGCAATGCAAATGAACACAATTACACTTATGTGCATGTAGATAAAAATAAAAAACAAGGAAAATCAATGGACTGAAGAAAAATTAAAAAAAAACGAATAGTAGAACTCAGTGCAACAAACTATAGCTCTCAACCTTCAAGAGCATTAACTAATACACGTCCATTTGTACGTATTTCTTCCTTTCTGGACATTGCATTCATTAGTCAAGTTCGTCATAGCTATATAAAAGTCCTTATTAGTGTGGCAGATCAGCCTGTATGTTGGTAATTCAAAAAGGGCTGTCATGTCTTGTAAAAATCCTCTATTTTTTGGTGCAACATACCATTAAAAAATTCCAAAGGGCTATGCTCCATGACGAGGATATGACAACGCAATAGACCCAGGGGTTTTCAGACACCTAACACAACATAACATTTTTGTGAACACAGGGAGTGAGGGTATTGAAGTACTTTTTCCTATACACATCTGAGTAAGGTAGACTGGGCAGGCCCAGGAAAGGGAAACCTGAGCCATCTTCAATTCCAGCCCAAGATCCTCTCCATTCCACCGAACACACCGCTCTTATAGCGCTGGTGGAAGGTCGACAAGCAATGAGTAAGAGTGCCCATAGACATTCTGTATTTAAGACATACTCCCATCTTGAAGTTTGAGAGAGGATCTGCGGCCAGATAGACTCTGTGAAGAATCTTTAACTACATGGCGACAGTATTCTTACAGTTCGAAATACTTCTCGCATTTTCACAAATATCGTCCCCTGTGTCCGAAGAGATCTGAACTCCCAACTCTCTTTGCAGACCTCAGAAAGGCACAAAGTCTCGTCTGAGGGGCCACTGTCCAACAAATGACAAAGTGTACTGACAGAGAGTGTGTTCTTAGCACTAAGCACCCTCTGTATCGGATCTGTACGGGTCTGTTAAAAGCGTGGTTCTCTTTGGAATAACATCTCTGATCTGATAAAAAAAAATAAAACAGAAGAGATCTCTACTCGGTAGTCTATTGTTACGACTTATTTGATCAAAGGACATCCTTGCTTCTCCCTCAGATAAATCATCAAAGCAAGATACACCCACGAGTTGCCCACAGTTTAAACATGGAATCCAGTATCCCCCGTCGGAAACACGGTACACCACGATTTGGGGTAAGAAATGAGGTTTTGCTGTATTGCCCTAAATCGGACACATTGCCCTCCCTACTTTAAAATTATTGATACTGATTGGGAAATGGCAATACTCCATAAATGTCCTCATTTTGTCTATGAATAGCAGACTAATAAGGGAGCACTTTGCCTGAGAAGCTTCAATATCTAACCATATTGACGCCGAGGCCTCACTAACATCGGGTAAAGAAGAGCTTTTTTGATAGCTTTTAATATTCGGGGAGATTTACTCCCTCAAACTGTGGTCTCGATGTAATTTGGTTAACTTATGGTGGTCGCTTATGGTGACAAATCAAGGAGCTACATCATCCATTTAATCTCCTAAATGTCTTTCTGGGAAACATCAAATAAAGCATTCACACGGGGTATAGCAAACAAGGGAGGGAAATCATGTTAATAAGAACTATCTGACCTAGCCAGGATATTGGAAGTGCTCCCATATTCGAAGGTCTTGTCTAATCTTGTCAAACAAATGGACAAATCCCACGTTAAATATAAGTTCAAATATAGCATTAACGAATACACCTAAATAGGGAACATCCTCATTACCCCCGGGACCATTGAAAGGAAATCAGGATTCTCCCACAGCATCAGTTATTTCCTGAGTTCGCCCATAGACATGGCCCCCGACGTTGTAAAATCAAAGGTACATCCGAAAAAGGCATCAAACTAACGTATGCATTGCATGAGGTGAGGTACCAAAAATTTAAGACCGTCATCTGCAGACAATGTATCTTACGTGACTTCCATCCCACTTCTGGGGCAGATATGTTGGGGTCCCTGCAAATGGCCTTCGTCAGTGGCTCAATCACCAACGTAAACAACACTGGTGAAAGGGGATAACCTCGTCGACTGCTGCTAGACATATTAATTTTACAGGATCGCACACAGAGGATCACTTTCAAGGACCCTCACCCACTTTACAAAAACTTTGCCGAGGTAAATCATTCTAACGTATAGAAGAGAACAGCTATTCAACCAAGCAAACGCTTCTCTGCATCTAAAGAGATCATTATTACCTTTATAATTTGCTGTTGACACACTTGGATCATATTGAATAATCTAACATTGTTGGAATATCTGCAGTCCTTTATAAGCCGGTTTGGTACACTTTTGTCAATGGAACGATAAATAGTTTCCAT